>NW_005842542.1:383064-385416 GCF_000455745.1 Alligator sinensis
CTTTTGCATAAGCTTATACTTTATGATATATTCTGCAATGGTAATTGATGGATCATACTACCCACAAGTCAGGTACAGCAGGTGGGATAGTTATATGCAAGGAGAAAGAGAAGAGGTGGCCTGTTTATCTGCACTGAGCTGATACTCGGTTTCCCCTGAAATTACTGGGATGACTCTCAGATGACAGAACAAATAGCTATAAGCATCAAATCTGCCTTTTCCTTTAGGTTAGGAATATATTGTATTTACTTGAATCCAAGTCAAAGTTGTTTGTTTTTCTTCCCCACATTTAACATGGGGGAAGGGGAAATGCCCTTCACCTTGGATTTGAGTGCAAGTGGTGGTGCAGGCAGCAGCTATGGCTCTGACTCTGGCCTTGACCTGGTAATAACTCTCTTTTCCTCCCATCTCCCACAAGATGATCATGGTCTGTATCCTGGAGAGGGTGCTTCAAAATGAGCAAGAGAGCGATCTCTGGAACTTGAAGAATAGAGCTGGTCAGCCAAGAATGAGAAGAGATAACTTGAATGACAGAGGAAGAGCTGCAGTCAGGAGGAGCCCTGAGTGGGCACTGAATGTTTTTCTGAAAGAACTTGCATGCCATTTGTAAACAGCAGATCCCATCAGCCAGAGGGTCCTTTTGGGATGCTTTGGGTCTGAACTTTTATATAATTTTTAAAACTGGCAGTCAGACAGGAATTGAGGGAGGGTGAGATTGGCAAACATGCTCAGTATTTGAGAGCACTAGAATTTGGAGACAAGGTTCCTTGGGTGAATTTGATATCTTTTATTAGACCAACCCAAATGGTTGGAGAATAGTTATTAAGCAAGCTTTCGGGTTCAAAAACCCTTCGTCAGGCTCAGGAAGCTGCAGCAGTTGGTGTGCGCTCTTCCCAGGGGCTGGGCTGGGAATTTGGAGAAATTTTAGGGGAAGCTGAATATGATTTATAGATACTAATCTTAATTTTCATTGACTAACTGATGCTTGTAGTGATCAAAGCAACATTTGATAGTGCCACTATAGCTTCATTCTTGCTTAGAAGAAAATCTGACTGATATCTTTTAGATCCTATGCAACTGTGGATTATATGAGGCCCCATATTTCGCATATTTCTAAAAGACAGCTGCACAAGAAACAAGGAACTATAACTATATTTAGTTTGGACTAAACACTCAATTCAAAGCTTCAGTGACTTTTTTTTAAAGAAGAAATGGGAAAAAAATACATTGTTTTGCTTGGGATAAAAAAAATATGAATTGTAATAAGTGAAGCTGGTCCAACAATGTGAAGGGATTTATTTTAGGAATTATGAACAAACAGCATCACTGATCTCTGAAATAAGTGTTTTTAAAAATTGGCAATACAGCAATTCTTTTGAATTTACGTATGCTAGAGATGTTTTAAGAACGATCTCTCTCAACTCAGGAAAAGAAATTAATGCAATGTATTCCATTTTCCTAGGAATTAAAATGTCATCATGGGTCAAAGTTACCAGGGGTCAAGTTCAAAAGCCTGTTGTGGATAAAAGGTAAACTATACATAAACCTTTTGAAACAGAGACTTGTTGTTTATGGATACTTTTTGTACAATAAAGTTAGGATTATTTTCAAAAAGCTTAGCTGTGATAACTTCATTATTTTCAAATTAAGTACTTCAAATAATTGATTTTTTTTTTTTTTTTAAACATGAATGAAATTAGAAACACTTGTATTGATTCTAGGTGGACATAGTTCAGTGAAGAAACAGTGAACTTTTTCATTATTGCCTCAGTCCTGCAAAGACTGAATTATGTGCCAACTTCATGTACAGTGAATAATTCCATCGACAATGATGGAATTGCTTAGTGTGTAAATTTGTGCGTGGGCTTAAGATTTAAGCCTTGGTTTAACATAATTTAATGATAACTTACTCCTGTAAATACAACTGCCAGATACTGAATTTTCACTTAATAGAATCAACCACATGTTATAATCCAAGCCAGATGCTAAAAACATTGTACATTGTACATTTCCCACCATTTATAGGTATCATGTTTTAGAGTCAGCCCCTTGCCATAAGCAAAATCTTAAGCAATCACCTATGCATATAAGCTGTTTTTTCTATCAGTTAATAGAATCAGTTTGTAAAATACAGTGAAATACTGAATTGTACAGAGGACTTTGCATGGGCTTTCTGCTTTGCTAACTAGCGGTGCACCAATAAAGAATTTTTGGACCAGTACCGATGGCCAATTATTAATGAGCCATATCGACCAGTACCAATCCAGTTATTGATATGCATCCTGGCAGCTTGCAGAGCAGCATCCAGCTGGTAAGCCTGTTGCAGGAGGAGGGAAGGGGTGGGGTGGGGTG
>NW_005842542.1:385435-405209 GCF_000455745.1 Alligator sinensis
GCTGCATGCACCCCCAGGGGAGGCATGGGGGGCATGTGCCCCCTAGAACTGTGCATGGGCAAGGGTGGGCTGCCTCTGCAAGCTGGAGCCTGAGGCAGCACCAGGCTCTTCCCGGCGGGGGGGTTGGGCCTGGGCTGTGCTTGAGGCAGGCAGTGGTGGTGCTGGGAAGGGGAGCCATGGTGTGGGCTACGTTGAATTTTGGGGTGGCTGCAGCTCACCCTGTAGTCCCCCTCCTAGCGCCACTGTCCCCACCCGCCCCGAGCACAGCCCTAGCCCAGCCCCCCTGTTGGGACGAGCTCAGCACTGCCACTGACTACAGAACACAGCGGCAGGCCACCCGCGACTCCAGACAAATCCAGGGGGGGTGCCTCCCCTGGGGTGCACGTAGTGGCAAGAGCCACCCCCTTCCCCCCTCCACATCCCTAAGACAAGCCACTCATGGCCCGCCCTGGCTGGGCAGCACCTGCCCCTGCTCCAGCCTCACTCCCTTCCTTACTGTAGGGGCCTTGATCTGCCTTCCCCCCTCACTACCCTTCCTCCACCCTTTTCCAACAGCAGACTTACCAGCCAGATGCTGCTCTCCACGCTGCCAGACTGACCGCATGCATACTGCGGCTGTGTATGTGCATGCAGCATTTATTGGTGACATCAGCCAAAAAAAGCCAATTGCTGATTAATGTCAGTTATCGGTGCCAATCCGATATAGACCAATGTGCTGGTGCACCTCTATGGCTAACTTTATTCTGCTCTTGCTTATTAGAATCACCAGGTATGAGCTTTAAATAGTATTTTACCCAATATGATGTTAGTAACCAGCACGTACTATAGCTGAGCATTTAAAATATAATCATATATGTTTCGTCTATCTTAATGAAACAAGAATTAAGCTCTATATTGCTTTCAGTTAATACATTTTATATTTGCAGCAATGTATTGAAAACAGCGTTGTAGCTAATATCGAAAACAGTTTGAACCCTTTGCTGAAATTAATGTTGTATGTACTGTTGTCAATGTCATACTGATAATCTATGAATCATGGTATCGAGTTGTTTCAAGTAATGATGTCTGACCCTGTTCAAAAGTCTATCTACTTAGGGCTCTGAATTGTAAAAGGTGCTTAAAACTCAGTAATGGAATGCTCCTTGAACAGTACCTTATTTTCAATCAATTCTAACGTATACAGATTAAATTCATCTTATGCAAAAAGCTCATAAAGCTTTTATACAGTGTACTTTGTTTAAGTCTGTAGCCTTAAGACTAAAGAAGAACTGAAGCCTGCACTTCCTCAAGTTTGTGTGAGCAATCATTTAAGTTCAGCCTGCACTATGTTTTTTACACCTCATTAAGGCTTGTTACTTTTTTCAAAGTTTCTATGCCTTTGTTAGTAGCCTTGAAATTGACTGTTCCTAGGAAGATCGAGGGAGTTTTAGAAGCCTTGACATTCACAGGTCTTAATCATTTATACAATTAGGTTAGAGTACAGTTAGGTACAGTTAGGTTACAAAATAGTGATGTTGAAAGAAAATGCATGTTTAAGCTGTTTAACTGGAACAAATATTGGTTATTTACATATGAATGCAAACGTTGTGTTATACAGTTAAGCCCATTGG
This sequence comes from Alligator sinensis, assembly GCF_000455745.1. Taxonomy (NCBI): domain Eukaryota; kingdom Metazoa; phylum Chordata; order Crocodylia; family Alligatoridae; genus Alligator; species Alligator sinensis. The sequence goes on from NW_005842542.1 coordinate 387,046, forward strand.
CTGCTTACAGACATACCCCCCCCCCCCCCAACAACAAAACAAAACGGTGCTTTACTTTAAACTCTGTGTACCCCTGTGCTGAGCCCAGCACATGCCCAGACCAGGCATCACATTGGTTGGACTCAGCTCACCCAATGCCTGTATAAATCAGGCGCTTCAGCAAGGCTTTTTGGCACTTTTATCTATTAGCTGATTCAATCAGCTATTAGATAAAAGTGCCGCCACCCAATACTACCAAGTACAAAGTCATGCACTTAGGAACTAACAACTCAACTTTTTGGAATAAGCTATTAGATAAAAAGGGCCAAAACCCTCCTGCTGCTGAAGCACCTGATCTATACAGATGCTGTGGAGATGGGTTGAGCTAATGCAATGCCTCTTCTGGGCAGGGGCGACGCATAGGGGGTGCATGCGGGTGTACATGCACCCTCTGCAAAAAAGCGCCGTCAACACTGTCAGCGGTGCCTACGAGTGGTTGCTGCTTCTCACTCTACTGCCAGAACCGTCGGCAGCATCTGCAGGAAGTCCATGGTTGCTCCTGGCTGCCGCCGACCTGGCCAGGAAGAACTGCGGGTTGGTTGCGTGCTTTCCACAACCCGCCTCCCCTACCGCCGACCATGCTGGCGGCATCTGCGGGAGCTCACTGCTGCTGCGTTCCAACCACCCCCAGTTGCAGCCATGCCTCCCAGCTGCCGGGGTACGCTCCATTCATGCTTCTGGGCATGCATTGGGCTTGGTGCAGTGGTGCATGGAGTTTCAAGTAAAAGTGCTTCCCGCCCCCCCACCCCACACATTTCTGTCAGCACCCTTAATGTGCTTATCTAAGTGTAAATGGCTAGGCAGTTACTAAACTCCTAGTTGATATGCATAGACCTTGTAGTGGTCCTTTGTACAGATAGATTTTAGCCTTATGCCCTAATTGTGCAGTTTTCAATTTACGTATAGACTATTATGCCTAATCAGAAATGCACTGAAATGAATGCACTGTTCAATATACCATGTTTCATCTAATCTAAGATGACTGAATTTAAGACTACTCCCCAGTAATTAGGTTCTATATATGGAAAATTTATACATTTGTTAGTTGGATTCTGTACCTGGAAAATTCTGTCAGAGGGTTGTTTTCAGTTCACCCTCCTCCCAACCCCCTGCTACAGCAGGGAAAGAAGCAATAGGGGAAGTCAGATGGCCCTCTGCCCCCACCCCCCTTACTGTCAGACACTGCTCGGACTCTGTTCCCTGTCTGGACCATGGCATGTTGAAATGTAGCTACTGTTGGCCCCACAGCAGCACTGACACTGCTGATTGGCTGGGTAGGGGATGGAGTTCCATGTGCTCTGTGCGCAGGAGGGAATCCAGCCTGAGCCGGAGCCAGGTTGTGCCTGACAGTCAAGTGGGACAGCAGGGAGCAGAGGGGTGGGCAGAAGCTGTAGAGGGCAACCGAGGCAGGGGGGAGGGAGGGCAAGTGACTGTTGTGGTCTGACTCTGGCCCCAAACTGGGCTCAGGGCCAGAGTTAGAGCCACAGCAGCAAGCTCTACCACCCCCCTCCCCGGGTTTGTATGCAAGTCTAAGATGATGGGCTTTTTTCTCCATGCTTATTGTGAGGTGGGGAACCTTGTCTTGGATCCAAGTAGATACAGTATATGGTCTGGAGTGTGATATGCAATAAAGAGAGAGCTTTGTAGAATAAAATGGACATCTGGATTATCTTTATGCAGTACCTGTTGAACAAACTTACCGAGGTTCACATCGTAACAGAGCAGCAGCCGGAGCCATTATCATTCATCAAGAGCACCAAGGTTTAAAAATCTATGGGCACCTATACATGTGACAGACCTCTGCTCCAACGCATGCTAATTAGCATGCTCCAGCAGCTGCCGGCTGTGCTCCAGCGTGCTAACTAGCATGCTCCAGCAGCCTCCGTGTCACATGTATTCAGCGTCCCCACATTTCAAAATGGTGGTGGGAACGATTTAACTAAAGCTCATCGAACAAGCTTTAGTTAAACTGTCCCCGCCACCATTTTGAACCACAGGATGCTGAATACATGTGAGGCTGTGTGCACTTTAATTAGAGCAGCTTTCAGAGCCACTCTAACTAAAGCACCCCCCAGAGCATGCATGTAGATACCCTGTGTGCTTGTTCACAAGTAGGAAGGTTTTTCTGTGTGTGAATTCAAATCCATCCATCTTCCTTTTTTTTTTCTTTCCTTTTTAAACAAACCAGCAATGTTGTGTGTGCGGGCCGGGAGCGACCCGAGCCCTTTTCCATGCTGCACGCTGACTGTGGCCAGCAGCCCGGGCACGCTGGATCGGAGAGGGAGGGCGACGAGCTGGAATTAGGCACAAACGCTTAGCGGTAGTTTTAAAGATTGTTTACTTACACCGAGATGGCAGTGGTGTAGGCTGGAAAACTTGCTTGAGTTGCGGTTACAGACACAGACGACACGGACGGTCACGTGGAGTTTGCTAGGCTCCACGGAACAGAGCTCTGGATGCTCTGGGTGAACGCACCACCAAAATCGAAATTGGAGATACGTCTTATAAAATTTGCGATCGAAGACGGGAAGAGGTGGGCGATGGATCAGGTCGCCAAACTCCTCTGAATCTCACACAGGGTCTCTATTACCCTGCCATGTATCCAGAGTCCCCACGAGATGGATGTGGAGTCCTCTTCGGCTTGGGCGGAAACTGCTCAAGCCTCTTATACGGCTAACAGGCCAATCGTTAGCCGCCACGTGGGAATAATTTAAAACTAGCCAATAGCGGGGAACGAATTTACATACCAGTGGCGGGAACTCTTTTGCACCGTGCATTCCTCTTGCAACTCGAGCAATGCACTCTGCAAAAAAAGCTGCAGAAAGACGGGAAACTCGTCCCTGCACTGGGGTTTTCCTCTGCAACAGGAAACTCTCCCGTGCAATGCTCTGCAACTTGGCGGGGATAATTCTGGTGCCGAAGCACACACAAAATCATGCCTTTGGGTCATGACATTGTGAACATGACCCACTGAACAATTTTGCAGTGGTCTTTCCTGAGTCTGCAGATGACTCCAATTTATCATAGGTTAGTCTGACAGCAGTGTAAAAATTAGAAGAATAGTTGCTTCCATTGATATTATTTAGAACCCTGTCAGCAGCAGTGAAATAGTTGGGAATATTGACTTTGCTTTGTTGGTTCTTAGGAAAGACAACAACATATATCAACATTAAAATTGTTTCACAAAATTGAAATCTGGGAAAAGATTAAATAATAGGGACATTTCCTCTCTTCTTTACCTTTGTACCTAAAAGCTGGTGGAGCTTTAAAATTTTCACATACCAAGAAGTCAGATACTCTTCTGCAAAATTAAGCTGTATATATTTTCATCACCAGGAGGAAATTTACACCAAGTTATTCTTCCTAGCATTCACTTATGTAGGGAGCCCCCACAACTCTTGTGTTTTCCTCTGGCTAATAGGGTTACTTTTGCAGTTAGATGCTATAATTTTCTTCAAGCTCTGGTCATTTAGAGACTCAATGAATTTACATAAAGAGGCAAATGAAACAGTGCGAGAAGGGAGAATTTTGTAGGTGAGACCTTTAATTGGTTGAACTGCTTGGCTGAAATAGACAAGCAGTATATTCTTTTTCAAGTTTGAGGAAAAAACAAAGTAAATGAAGGAAGATTAAGCAGCTGTTCTAACACTATCATTGTGGTTTGAAGAATTTGTTTCTTAGAATTAATGCATCTATTGGTCTGCTCCTGGCTGTCCCTTTCCCATGTACCTGTGGCACCTTAAACCTAACAGCCTATGCAGAAAGGTTTAGAGTTAATTTGGATTGTTAAGTAATTATCTACGCTGATTATCCAAAACTGAGGATCTGAAGAAATGTTCATTATCAGTATAGAATGAGATGTCATGTATCTCTTCTTTAGTATGGGATGCGGGGGGGGAATCTCCCTTGAGGTTCAGGAACTTTAGTATCTGTTTCTCTATCTCATATTTCTACTTCAAGCATAATCCAATGCTCATAAACTGGTAGCCTTGTCTGCTATTATAAATAAATGACCTACCCTAACTGCCTGTTCGTGTCTTTGTTTTTCCAATCTTAAAATTGCTTTTTCTCCTATATAAACCATCCTCTCAATGCAGGCTATTTTATAGGTGGAATGTTAATGTTTCAAGATGTGACTGACTAATATTTATGGACTATTGCAGGTAGTCCAATTTTTTTATAAATCCATCTATTTACAACAGCAGCTACTTCATCCCAAGTTGAGGATAAAGCACCTAAAAGACCTAAAATTCATTTAGTAACATGAAGGTTACTTTTTACTCAAATTGTAATACTAAATGAGTCTATAAAGTTTTAAGTTTATCAAGAAACTACAGCTTTTATTTCTTTCCAAGTTCTCATTTCCCTGAAAAGTTTGGGTTTTGTTTGTTTTTTTGTTTTAATATCTATGTAGCTACAGACATTTTTGGTAAAATATCAGAATTCCAGGTTTCCTGTTTGGGGCAATAGTTATGCTAGATAACTGAATAACAAATTATATTACAAAAATTATGATTTGAAATAAAATGCATTGAATTCCATCTAGGATATAACAGGTTTATCGACTACCCTTCATTTATACTTAAAAAGCAGATCTTTAGTCAGATATCAACGGTGCAGCTAGTTGGGTCATCTCTATGTGGATTGTACACAGAAATTCCTTTGTATCCATTTCTTGAGTTATATAATACTAAGCTACACTTCTAAGTGGAGAATTTAAAGACAGTTTGCCCAACCAGTGAAATGTAAGGTTATAATTCATGGCATGAAATATGAAGAAAACAGTGATCAGTGTTTGATTTTTTTTATTTTTCAGTCCATCTGTATATTCTATTTATTATTTAGATTTATGTTCTGCCCTACCTGGAAAGGCTCAGGGAAGCTAGCTCCTCTTTCTTTGCTCTTTTTTTCCCCCTAGGATTGAGGCAAGTAGATTTTGCATATATGCACTTCTACATACTTAGCTTAACTTCATTTTTTTTCTTTATCCTATCAATCATTCTTTGAACCATTTAGTGATAATTTAAAAGCAAGTTGTCTAAAATCTGAGCAGATGAAGAAACTTGCACATTTTCTAATCTAGTAGTGACTAAACTGCTATTTTTACCATTTGTCTTCAACATCATTTAACCCAAGCTCTTTTGATTTTTGGGTCCAGGCGTAGACCCGGATGGAGTCCACACCTTCTGGAGTAAGTAATCTGTAACAGGTTTGTTGAGTCTGGAATAGTCTGTTTTTCCTTCATCTGGCTTTGTATGTAAAGACAGTACTGTGCATTCTATTTGTAAGTGTTAACTTGTTTGCTCTTCTCAGTATCTTATTTTTATGACACCAAATAAAACTCTTCTAGAAAATGTTAGAGAGAGCCGTATTACAGTTCTTGTTCATTTTTTCTTAATGTTCCCTTAATACAAGTTTTGGTTGAGTTCTTGATCAGTCAAGTTGCAATATGTATTTGGCTTCTTTCCCCAGTTTCTACTCCCACTTGTTCCATTCCCAAGAAGCTTCTTTACAGTCTCCATCTTCATGCCCTTCCCAAGTTTTCATATTCTGTTTTATAATGCTAATAGTGACTGTAGTATTTTTTTATTGGTCTGATTTCTTCATATTTTGAGGTGCATTAATACTTCTAACGACCTTTTTAGTATGACTGTTTTGAAGAAATCCCAAATTTTAAGGTCACACCTTTATACTGGCTTCCTCTAAATTTATTTATTTATTTATTTATTTATTTATTTATTTTTGGTAATGGGTAGAATTTAAAAAAACAACAAGGTCTTTATTTAGGAGAACAGTGTTTTATTTATAATTATCCACTTTAGCTTCCAGACTAATACCATATTGTATCAAAAAATTTGGATTAATAAAAAACCCAAACTATTATTAGAGAAATAAAGATTTTAAACTAATCTTTTGAGTGTGGCAGCATCTCTCATTTTTGGCTGAAGAACTTGGGGACAGACATTAGGACCATGATTCATATGGACTGTTATCCTTGTCTTTTTTTTCTACCTCAGCAGTAGCAGCAGCCAATACCAGCACTGGCTATGAAGTGCAATAGAGTAATATTGTAGGGTTTCTATCAGTCTTATAGCTGCCAACTCCCTAGAAATTAGCACTTTTGTGCTTGCGCGCCTGCTAATCTGTACCATCTGCTGCTGGCACCATTTGGTCTGTGATAAATTGGCCCAGGCTAGTCAAGGTGCATGGCCTGTAGCCAAGCATTCATGGTACATCCAGGCCATATAGTGAATTCCTGGATAAAGGAGGTCCAAAGCAGTTTTTCAACTAACAGTACCATCTTGCAAGTGTTGATGATTTGTAATTTTGAGAGACAACCAAATTAATTTTAAACATGCTACTGTATTTATTTCAATTGAAGTCATATGTCTGTTAATTTTTTCAAAATTTCTTCTTTCTTGAAAAGATCTGATGCTTTAATTTTTGCTTTTCTTCTAATTGCCTCTTGGCTTCTAAGTACACGTTGAATTTCTTCTTGTCTCTCAAATAATGTTTTAGGCATCATCCTATTCAGTTTTGGATCCCATTCACAGCAGCTCCTTTCAGTGTTTGCACTGAGCCATTTGCTTATTCCTTTCACCCTCTAGCCTTCCTATTGTACACTGTCTACTTGAGATAAAGAATTGTCAAGTATATGTGCTCATTTTAAAAAAAGAAAAATCATCCTTGACACTTGGTCCACTGATGTCTAATATTTCTTAACAGTACTCTTCTGTGGCCACCTCAGTGTGAACATTTTTCAGATAATAATTCTGATCCTTCCTGTCTCAGAAATTCTGTCTTGCTCTTCTCTTAGGGGTGGAAGTTAAATGCCATGTAGAAGCTAGAGATTCATTCTATTAAGGGTTCTAGTAATTTTCCTTGCCTGTTGAGGAAAACTTAATTCTTCCAACTGGAATACATAAACTAAACTCATTATTCACTTTGAAGGCAAATCTAGTGCAGTAGAATGTGTATGTTTGTATAAATAGATATTGTCTTTCTCCTTACCACCCTGTGTATGTTGCTTGTTTTCAATAGTAAGTTCTTTTGGTGCAAGGACCTTGTTTCATTGTTAGTATAACATGTAGTGCAGTTGGAGCCAAATCTCCTTGGGGAACACTTGCCACGCATGGTAATAAAAGTATTAAAAAGTGAAGTGGAACTCTCAGCTATGACCTGTATGTGAAAAGAGCTTTAGATTAGCTAGTAGGGGTGTGCGAAGCGGTCCTTATTCAATTCGGCCCGAATCAGGGACAGTGATTTGATTCGTTGATTTGGATCACTGTTTGGTTCGGCAGAATCTGAATCTGAAGATCTGATGCTGATTCTCAGAATCAGCGATTCGGACGTAGACACAGCTTTAAATGTTTTTTCTACATACCTTGAGGTACCAGGTGCGGCTGGTGAACCCTGCGATGGTGGGGTGGATGGAGTGTCCCACAGGAGCACGGGAGGGGCCCTCCATGTGTTTGGTGGTGAACCCAGAAGTGGACCGGAAATACTTCTGGTCCACTTCCAGGTATGCTAGGGAGCATGCTGGGGGGGAGTGGGTCTCACACCTCCCCGGCTCAGTGATTGGCTGCTGGGTGGGGTCCCCCCAGCGCGCTCCCCAGTGGACCCATAAGTGCTTCTGGACCACTTCTGGGTCTGCTGCCGAGCATGCTGGGGAGCTCCCGTGCTTCTGTGGGACACTCCCTGTGCCCCAGCATTGCAGCATTCACAAACAAGCTGCCTGCTACCTAGGGATATGTAGAAAAAACATTTAAAGCTGTGTTTGTCTGAATCACCGAATCTCTCTGAATCAATTCAGAGGGTTCCGATTTGATTCGGAGAGATTCAAAGGTCCTCTGGTTCGATTTGGATTTAGAGATTCAGCCACTGAATTGGTCCAATCTCCGCCGAATTGAATCAGAGACCGAAGCTTTGCACAGCCCTATCAGCTAGCATTAGACAGCCTGTGATATATAAGGAAATAAACTGGGATAAAAATGATGAAGTTAAACTATTACATTTGAAATATCTTGCTTAATTTACATTTATTTAAGCAGGTATACTTATCTTTTATCTTTTGGGGGGAAGTCAGTGAAGTCTTAACATGGCTGATTTTTTTTTTTTACATCCAGGAATTCACATGTGCTTAGCTGTATGAGCTTCAAGTTCTAAGTTTGGTTGTATGTATAGGTTCAAGGGGAAGTGGTGGACCATCAAAAGCTTTAGGAAAACATCTGTCAGGGGTTGCAGCTTTCACAATAACTGATGTGATATCAGTAGTTGTTTTAGTCTTTTTTTTTTTTTTTTTTTTTTTTTTTTTTTTTTTTTTTTTAATGGACTGTCAGAAGAAACTGACTGTGGATAAAGTGTAACTACTTCATAGTATATCACAAAACAGTTATCTAAGATAGGCAGATTTTTTTTTTTAAGCTTAAAGCTCAATGAGAAAAAAATTAAACTTTTTTTTTCTTTGACTTAAATATTTGCAGCTGTTACATAAAACAGAACCTATAATTGTATTCTGCTATTAAACCAAATATGATGGTTTTTCCAAGCTGTAATCAAGTATGTTAGACTATCAGTGTATAAAACAAGCCTTTTTGATGGCAGCCAAGCAAAGGTTCATTTGGTAGCCTTTACCTAATCTTACATTTCTTGCATCTTTTAGTATGAATCCTTATAAACCATACCAGAAGAGTGTTTATTCTCCTCCAGATGGTTATTCAAAGGACTTTGAAGATCTTAATAGGTAAGATGCTTTCAGTACAATAATTCTAATATAAAAGCCTAAGTCTGTCACGCTCTATTCGCACTCTGATTGGCTGACAGAAATAACCAATCAGAGTGCTCCAAGCACAGGGGAGTGCTGCCATGATTCCAAAGCTGAACCAAGGACTGGACAGAGGGCGGGGCAAAAGGCAGAACAGCGGCAGCATGGGGCGTTAGATGGCAGCACTCCATCCCAGCCCCCTCCTCTCCCCCGCCCCCCCCGTCATTCATTCTTGATGGGCAATTGGCTAGTCATTTATAAAATTATCTAAAAGTTTTGTGAATTTCCAATGTATTTAGTACCAAAAGCTTTTAAAGAATGTAAGAATGAAACTGTACTAATCTGTTCATTTTATCTAGTGCTCTTGTGCACTTTTTAGTTCTAATGTACCTAGTGAAACACTGTTAGCTATATAAGTACCCAGTGGTATAACTGTAGCATGTTTGCGTTGTGAAATCCGCAAAACTCTAGACTGTAAGCTTTCAGAGAATTAATTTTGTAGGAGAAAGCTGTCTATTGCAGATACCATGCTAATGAACTGTAATACCAGTCTGAGTCTTGACTGGCTATTAGCAGTCTACTCCAAGAACTTTAATGGTTTTATAGATTTTGCTTAAGCCCTATGGCTGTGTCTACATAGCAAACTTAACTGTGCCTGAGAGTGGTACCCTCAAGCACACTGCACCTAACACGCTGCATGAAAACTGAAAATACGTACATCTACTTGGTATCTCTTTTGGACTAACTAGTGGAGTGTCTGAAATTACTGGCCTAAATAAAAGCCTGCATATATGGCTATATTGCTTCTGGTTAAGAGGCAAACCTCCTGGAACAGGGTGGCAAGCCTGAGGACTTCCTGAGGGACACAGTAAATTCAGTGTGGTCTGTTTTTTGTATGCAAATGCCATGGTTTTCTACTATGTTCAGTTATAATAGGAAACAGCCTGACGCTTCCTCCTCTTCACTGTTAGAATTCTATTATTTTATCCAGTTCATTTTGACAACTTAAAAATGTTTAGAGGTAGCTGAATTTCTTAGCACCTTGCAACTAATCAAACAAGAGACTAGTAGTAATAGTTCCCAGCATTTCTCATACCCTTAAAATTTGTAATTTCTTTCAGTTTTACAAAACAGTGTCACCTCTCAAAATAATTTTTTATTTGAGGTTAACATTTTTAAATGTTGCCTACTCAAGTGCAGTCCTAACTGTAGAGTCTCTGGAGCTAAAACATTAGAAGCAAGCTTTTTAGTTTTCATCTCCAAATGGCTTTAAAATCATTTACTAAAATGGCAATCACTTTTGTTTTGCTTCAAGAAAATCTTGCCAATTTACAAGTTAAAAGTAGTTACTTGAGGGCATGTTTGTGTGTGATGTATATTAAAACATATATTCCACTAATGGTGTGTACACCCACTGCAGACTTTTAAGCAGCAGGGTGCATTGAGGCTGCATATTTCTTCATGCCTTCATCCAAGTACTGGATGACTGCACTTGCCCTTCAGGTCATTCTAACCAACCAACAATGCTTCAAATGGAGCTCTGGCATCTGTTCAGAGCACTAAACAGCCTTCTCATTTGTTTGTAGATATTGTATGCAAGATAGTTTTTTAGTTTAGTGATTAGGGTAATGTTTTCTATTTGTTCTCTAGCTTGGGGATTCTGTCACTTCCTTGAGAGGCTGGCCAGTGTACCACTTCTTGCCTGCAATGGCAGAGCAGCTTCCAAAGTTTAAACCCTTTTCTACAGTATGAAGGTCTGCTGGTGGACCTAGATCAGCTAGGGCCATGAAAATATCATGTACTACAGTCACCATAGCTCTTTTGGCAAATTTTCTATTCCCCCTTTAGAGCTTTAAAATGGTCCAGAGGCGTAATGCATTGGTATATGAGAGAGAGGGGTACATAGTTGAGAGGCGCTTGGTTTTCAAAAAAGCAGGATTAATGTGCCCTTCCTCAGAACCTAGAGACTGACTGGGGTTGTACAAGAGAGATTACATAAACTCCTGCTCATCTTGCATTTCATGGCAGTCTCCATTAATAAAAGTCTTCCAGATCCTTTACAGTTGCTCAGACAGACATCAGTTCTTTAGGACCAATGTACAAATAGGCAGTGTTGACACCAAGCATCGTCTGCATGGTTCAGACAACTTCAAATGTCCATCTCACAGATCCCTCTGATGTTTCATTCCATCATAGACTGCAAGCATCAAGGTCCCTCAGACTTTTGTTCAGCAGACTGTTTGTTTGGTTTCTTTCCAAACCTTCCAAGAGTTGGGGTGAATGGGAGAAAATCTGTTTTAATCCCTATTCAGATAATACAATTCTTAGCAACAGTTTTGGCATTTAAGTACAGCAAGGGCTTACTTGTCTCAGGAATGTTCCATGACACAATTGATCAACTCCCGATGCATCTTCAAATGTTATTGAGCGCTGGTTTCAAATTCTTAGGTCACATGACTTTGTCCATCTATATAACTCAGCATGCTAAAGTTCACCTTTGCTTTGTGCCATTGTTGGTTGAAGGCAATATGTTAACCCAACATACATCAGCTAGAGAGAAAAAGTGGTAGTTCTGTCAGGAAGGATCCTGTGACTGTTTGGAAGGGAAGCTAGTTTGTCTGTTGCTACCAACATCCAGCCCTCCAGCAGTCCAGGAGGGGTATGAACAACTGCATCTGCATTATGCACATCAAGAAGTCTGGCTATACATGAACATTGTGGAGTGAAAACAATTTGTTTTGCTTTCATAGCCATTTCTTCTAATTCTGAGAGAGTCATCGAATCAGATATTGATGGATGACTCTTATACAGGAAGGAACAAGATTCACCCCTCTGTATCAAGATGCTGTGCATCTGTGAACAATTATGACATGAATTCTAGTTGTTTTCCCCATACTAGATCTACAGGATGTTCTGGCCAATTATGAGAGCAGGCAATTTAAAAGCAATAGTGAATGAATGGGTAAAGAACTATTTGACTGTCAGGGTCAAGCCTCCATGTATATCTGTTTGCAAAAATGAACAGTGCAGGTTTTATTTCAGACTAAGTATAGACCAGGCTTTGTTTCATGTAGGTTCCTGATTTCTTGATATCCTAGCTTCATGTACACAGCTTCTCCACTTCCTCTAATTCTGAAGTGAATTGGAAAACTCAGGTAGGTCTCTGTCTAGACACTGCTGTCACCATTTTTGTCAGGACAGTTTTGGTTCTTGAATCTTTTGACTTGAGATCCATTCTTGCTACATCTTCAACCAGACCTGATATCCTAAGAGGGTGCCATGTTTCCCAGAAGTCTTACCATATGGATGCTTGATGGCTGCTGGCAGAGAAGCTCTTAATGAGAAGTCCAAATATCCCTTACTAATAGTGGAAAGAACTCTATTCTGTTCTGCCACACTGAAAAGTTTTACTGAATGGACCAACCCCTACCAATGATATCTTTTTAGAGGTTCTGTTTTCAGATTTCATATACTGTCTACTATTATTATAGAACATGGGGCTGGCTATGATTTTTATACTTGTAGTGTTGATCTTTTTTGCAGAAGGGTCTACTTGGAAGACAAGTCAGCCAGTCACCCTCCAATTTAAGGATGCTCAGTTTTCCCCCATCCCAACAGTATGAAAGAAATGTAGGTCCTTAAGGCAGGTCTAATCCTACAGGGTAACTTTAAGAATTTTTTCTCAAGTATCTTAAAATATCACAACTTTCATCTCATTCAAGGGATTGAATTGAATTTCTCTGATTTCTTCTCTGAGTCATATTCTTGCACTGAAGTGTGAAGCTCCACACTTCAGATGTTACTACAGCGCTGCCATTCTATTTAGATAGGACTAGGCTGTTGAGGTGTCTCCTTAGAGTATTTGTTTATGCAGAAAGATTAAAAGGTTAGCACATTTTGTTTCAGATTTGTCTAATTACATTACTGGCTGCATTAGATTATTTCATAAATTGACCAATAAACTCGCTGGAAAAAAGTCTCATTCCATTTCAGTAGGGCTCAGGTGTCCACAGTAGAATCTTTTGAGCAATGTGTCTATAGTAAAAACATTCAGGGACAGCTACTTGTTGTATACTGATATTGAACTTCATTGTAGAAACATACATATAATTCTTATTTTGACTGAAATGTCTTAGGCCTGCTCTACACACACCTGTTGCACAATTACCTTGTTAATTGCTCAATAAATTTAGACTGACTGCACAAATTAACTCTCTCACTTTAAAAGGTCCAGCTAGGTATAAAGTTATTATTTGAAATTGTGTAAAAACATTATAGCTGGTTTCTGTCCAGCTTTACTTTGCACATAGAAGCAGTCTGCAGCTGTGAGATCTCAGCTGCTGCCATCTTTGAGCCATTGAGATCTCTCATTTGTGGATTGCTACATGCACCACTGCAGCAGCACCCCGCAGCTGCAGGGATGGAGAATCCTGCAGTTGACAGGACTCTTGGTCCTGGCTGTGCCACATAGGAGTGTGGGACTTTTGGTCCCAGTTGTGTCACATGGGCAGCAGGGACTGAAAGCCCTGCCAGGTCCTGCTTGCACGTGGTACTTGTGGCTGGGAGCCATTTCAGCAAAGGGGCTCCAAGCCATGCGAGTCTGCTTCTTGCTTAGGCTCCCCCAGCATCAGCAATAAGGGGCAACAGTATCTAATGCATTATCCTACAGTCATGCCCTGTGGTGCAATGGTGTGGATCACGCGTTAGATCTGATTGTGCCTTTACCTGCATGTGTAGAAGGGGGCTTAGAGTTAGTAGTCTTCCACCCAATTTATAACAGTAGTTCATTGTTTGTGTGGAATACAATTGCAGAAGCCCTCATAAAAGTGTATCTTTAACTTACAGTAGCTGTGTTTCTCCCAAATGCATTGGACACCTATGCTGTGACTGGTTGGCAAAGGAACTGAGGAACATTTAGGTTGCTTTGTTTTTCTGCCTTCAGTTGGATGCACAGGGACATGGCAGAGTAGAGGCATAGCCACCCACTGGTCATTGTTGGTTAATGAAATATGAACTGGAAGACATAGAATGCTTGCCTGCTATCAGTGGCATATATAGTCAACACACCTGGAAAAGCCACAAATACTTTAGATACGTAATTTTTTTTCTGGGTATTTTATTTCCCCAAGGTCATCCTGCAATTTTTTTGGTAGTTCTGTAATCCCACTTTCCAACCTTTAAATGACTTTTCACCTGTTGCTGTGATACTCTTTTAGATAGGATAAATTGATTATCCAGTGCAAACAGTGAAACTGACTATGTAAAATAAAACACAAAAGGTAAGCAACCTGGGGAGAAATACTGTAATTTTCAGTTTTTGCCAGTAAAGTAAGTAATTTTTTTTTTTTTTATGTTGACAGCACCCTATTTGATAATTTTAAACATGTAAGAAAGCCTGTTCAGGTAAATTGAACTAGAATTGTGAATACTATTACATGTTATTAATTTGAAAGATATATATGTATTCATATTCTATAGAAGTATGTCAGAATAAGATTATATGATTGCTGTCCCTGTAGGGCTGTCATGCAAACAAAGTGTAAATTTAATCAGAATGTCACATTGAAATATTTTTATTTAAAAAATTGAACTGCTACACAAGTAATGTTAAAAATATACTAAAGCTGAACAGTTTGACAGCTATAATTTAATGCCAAATACATTGATAACGTGTTTGCCTTCAAGTTTGATTAAAGGTGAGAGTGATTACATTGCAAAATAACTTGGCTTCATAACTTCTAATTGATTTTCTGGTCACCCAAAATTAAACTTTAAATATAAGACTGACTATCTGAATAAAGTACTGCATCTGGTTCAACTTGTACAGAGTATTAAATTTACTTAAGCATGTACGTAAGTGTTTGCAGACTTAAACAGAAAGTGACACTGACAACATAATGTTTTTTCAGGATGAGGAATGCAAAAGAATGCAAAAATAACCAAAGCAGTATCACATACAATAGCTGATTCATTTTTTTAAATTCAAGACATAATAAGGGTAAAGAAAACTGAAGATGTGGTAAGCTGCCCTTTTTAAATATTGAGTTGGAAGGCTGACAATTAGGAAAATTGACTTTAAGATAAATACTTCTTGTTTAGTCATATGGCTGAACAACACTGAACATAATTTTTGCTCAACAGTACTAAGGCAAATGAGATTTCATTAAATATAGGCAATGGATCTCATGGAACAAGCTCATATGCATCCAAAAAGTTTCTGATCTCCTAGATCTTACTCTACATAGCTGTAGAGATTAAAAACAAAAACAAAAAAAACTTGCTTCCCAACTGAGGTTAGTAAAATGGAGATATGCAAGCTGTTCTTTTATGTGGAGAGTTGACTTTTCCTGGCCTCTTCAAGTGTGGTAGTTTTTTATCTTGCCCATTTAAAAACAACAAACCATAACCCTACTTCTGTGTAGCTTTCAAAACAGGATCCTGGCGCATCAATAAGAAATTCTCTAACAAGAAACTCTCCCATTCTGGGTAGTTTCATATTATAAACCGCAGTCATCCAGTGCACTGAAGTGCAGTGTCATACTCTTCCTGAGATAACTGTATTGCAATCAAGTGGAATGATTCTTGTACTTGCTAGTAAGATTTTAAATTTGTCTAAGCATAGAGATCTTGCTAACTATATCTTTCTTGTATCTCCTTACCATATCATGTAAGCTGTCTGAGGTAGGAATTGCTATAAATGTTTTTAATGCACTTAGTATGTTTTAGCTAAACACAAAATGCATATTTTATATTTCTTAGCTTGTGGTTGGTGCTAGCTTTCTTTGCCCTAGGATGAAAACTGAGGTTTTAGACAGATGTTCAGTTAAGGGCATCATGGGATCTGATCCACAATCCCAAGAGTTACACCTCCTTCCATGGTGCACATGCATGCCAGGACATGCAATTTTGGGATCAGGAACCAGACCCCAATCACACCCAATTTTGCTGTAGTGCAGGGGGAACTTACAATCATGATCTCAGGCTCCCTGTTCACTGGCAAAAGGTGCCTGACAATCAGCTGATCGTTGGCTGGCTCCAAGGACCCACTGGGCCAGTTTGACCCCTGCAGCCAGCTGATCATTGGCTAGATCAGGAGCAGCTGGGTGTTTCTGAGGCTTGACCTGGCCATGGTACCATCCCTGCCAGCTGACAATCAGCTGATGGTTGACAGCATCAGTGCAGCTCCTGATGCTGTTGTTTATCAGCTGATCACTTGCAGGTTCAGGACTGGTGTGGTCCCTGCCGGCTGGCAATCACCTGATTGGCACCCTGACTTGTATGAGCCCTGATGCAGTCCCTGTCAGCCAAGGATCAGCTGTTAGGTAGCAGCATTGGAACTGCACCTGGGCTCAAATGGGCCCTGGTGCCATCCCAGAGCTAGCTGATTAGCAGCCAGCAGGGACTGGACTGGGATGCATTTGAGTCCTGGTATCGTACACCCTGTTGCACATTCATTTTAAGGCACAAAGGAAAGCAGACACAAAATTACTACACAACTCTTGTGTAATAATGTTATGGCTGGTTTTCTGTTTTGTTGCACTATTAATTGCATGAACATATGGCTGGGTTACACTTAAGAGGCGATTATCTGTTTAATCGCATCTTAAGTATAATGTCTGGGTGGGGCCTGATATAACAGCCTTCTCTCTGTGTAAGAGACATAGAGGAATAGGTAGTTGGTGTGCAGAATTCAGGGAACTTGTGTGGTAATGAGTTTGAAGAGGGAGAGTGGATTGGTTTTGGGACTTGAAGGAATAGGAATCCACAGCAGTGAGTAGCTGCTAGCGCCTAGAAAAAGCTGGAAGAAAATTAATTGGGAGTCTGGGTGAGTAGCAGCAGCTTTATGGTTATGATCCCTTTAGCATCAGCTTATTGACTGCTGAATGGAGGAGTAAGACATTCTTTCTGAACATCCCTGGATATATCTGGTGAAATACTGGATAACTGGGGCTTACAAACTTACAGATAATTTTTGAGTCTCCAACACAACCATATCTGGCGTAGGTGCAGACCCTACTAAACACCCCCCATCTGCACAATGGAATCCACAGGTTTTTATGACAGCGCTTAGAGTAATTGTGGCACACTTGGGGAAGGTGGGTGCATGAACATGGGGGTGTTTTTTTTTAATCTGTTTTCCTTTTGTATAAATGTATAATTTGGCTTTAGCAGAGGGAAGTTTCCAATGCCAAACATAATCTTAGACAAAACTTGAAGTGAGATAATATTATGTTACATATTGCATTTATCACTGGTAATTAAAATGTTTGTGTATCTTTGGTATGTTTGGGTAGTTGAAGACCCTACCCAAACGTACCAGTTGACAGGAAAAAAATATTACATGTGAATTTAGTTCTGGTGAAGCTAATGTTGGCTTCTAAAATCATTTAAAATTAAAAGTCAGTTTAAGATTTATGGAAGGACTAAGAGCTCTGGATTAACTAACACTTGACTGTTGTGACAGCTATGTAGATAATTTGTACTACAACTATTTAAAGCCTCTTTTCCTCTAAGCTTTTGCAGGGAATGTGCATGAACTGGCCTGCTGTCTTTAATTGGGGAAAAAAATACATTCAAAACATATTTTCTTCTTAGTTTTGAAGAACTACTTGGGCAACAGTATGATTATTCAGCAGGGAATGAAGATCACTATGAGCGATATCAGTATTCCCAAAAAGGTAAGAATCTAACTAGTTAATATTTCATTTTGTTACACTATACAGCAGTGTGTAGTGTAAGGGGTGAGGAATACTTTGTCTGAAACTGCAGGGGAAGTATGGCTGTATGGCTTTGTGATAGAATGGCTGGTTCTTTAAGGGGAATTGCACCCAGCATCAGCTGTGATCCATCGGTTACCTCCTAGATCAAACTAATTATCCAGAGGTCAGGTGATTGAAGCCAGCAAGTGACTAAGCTGGGGTAGGGAGCTGGCAGAAGCAGGGAAGCTCTGACAGGATATATCTAGCCAGGGTAGGGAAAGCTACAGGAAGTGTGTGGATACCTGAAGGCAGGCCCTTGACCAAGATTATTCTTAAGCACATAGTCAAAACAGCTGGGTCCTATAGGTAATCAGTATGCCCCTGCAGAAGACCCTAGACTAAGGTAGTAAGGATGATTGATAAGTTATACAATAAATAAAGCTGAAGCCCTGAGAAATGTTTTGAAACCAGGTTTTGGGCATAGTGTCAGTCCTTCCTGAGCTGGAGAGAGGGGCCAACAGCTGACAGGCTTCTTTAAGGGTAACACTTTTCTCTTTCTTGTGTTAGCATGTCTTCCTCATGGGTTTGGAAAGGACCAGGGTAACCAGTCTAGTAAAAGGAGGAGTCAGCCATATGCTCTTCATATCCAGAGGCAGAACTAG
>NW_005842542.1:405226-405742 GCF_000455745.1 Alligator sinensis
AAAGAGTTTTATCCTGTTAAACTCAAGATCATCCTTTGGGGTTTTTTTGATCAGATAGATGGGCTTTTTATGGGAAGAGTTTACGTAGGGAAATTCTAAAGAAGTTAGAATTCACATGTTTCAGAAATGTAAGTCCATAGAGGGCTTCCTTGTAGGAGTCTTTGTAAGAAATAATTGTTAATAGAATTGCAGAACTAGTTATGTCCATTTACACCCAACCTGAATGTTGGGTTCTCCTAGGAAGGTGCATGGGTATTGCTTAATCTGCCACCTGTCATTTCCACAAGGAAGTTCAACAAATTAGTGCTCCTGGAATTATGTATGTAGTTTATTAATTGAATACTCTTGCAAATACGGTGAGGCTTTGCAATCCTGGAGCAATTCAAGTGAAATGTGACCTCAGATTGGCTTTTCTGGTATTCCCAATATATCCTTGGGATTCTAGCATTCTGGAGTTTTATTTTGAAGTTCAAGCTTATTTTGATAAGGGCGTTTTAAGGGGATGGTAAATATCCT
>NW_005842542.1:405773-409894 GCF_000455745.1 Alligator sinensis
ACAAGTTTAGTACGCTGGTGATACAGATTGAAGTACAGGAGCTGGGTTTGCAAAATGTAGTGTAAACAACCTAGATGATTTTCTGTTTGTGGGCAAGAAGGATCATGAAGTGTATGCCTGCATGTAGGGCTCATTTCAAGTACTGGCTGGAACAATGGAAGTGGGAGGAGCAGGGGGGAAAAAAGTGTCTGCCCATCTGTCCCCATGCTCACCTATTTTGTTATCAAACAGAGACAAGCTGTATTACTGGAGTTTCTGCAGAGAAGATTGGCAGAGTTAATGGTATTGATTAGGAGGGCCAAGCAGTCCTGAAGTTTACTGTGCATGAACTGGCCATCTTAATTTTGCGTGGATACAATAGGATGATGCTTTTGTACCCAGCTACAAGTCACCCTTTCTGAAATAGTTTTTCCCCAATCTTTTAAAGAGTGAATAAAGATATTGAGACTTATGTAGGGGGATAGTTCTTGGATTCATGTAACAGAGGGCTTTTTGCAGAAAGAATAAGATGCTAGAGGCAGAGCTGAAAGTTCTCACACATGCAGAAGGAGCATCTGATTTGGAGTTTAGACCAAGGCAGGTATTATGTTCTGAGATGACCCGCTGATTTGATGGCAAGGGGGAAGGTAAAGGATATAACACTTCTGGAATGTTAGTTGCAGTGCTGTGTAGAATGGAGAATTTCATGAAAAAGAGTGAGATTCTGAAGTGGCAGTGGCTCATTTCAATAGCTGGCTCTGCAGATTACTGCATTATGAGGTTAGTGAAGGTCTTTCCTTCTAGTGCGAAATCTCTTTTACTGCTGAATGGGTTCTTGGAATGAATTATAACATAGTTACAGCGGTGTAGGTTGTGTAGACCCTGATGGAAAATACGTAGGAGAGATCAAACAACAACTGCACACCAGAATGAATGTACACCGGAAATCTGTCAAAGACAGGAATACCCAATTACCTGTGGGGGCACATTTCTCACAAGAAAACCACTCTCTCTCTAATCTCTCAGTTCTGATCCTCAAATGAAACTTACAAAATAATTCCCAGAGATGAGCCACGAACTCCACTTCATCACCCTCCTGGATACAAAAAATCATGGACTAAATATAGACATTGGATTTATGACACATTATAACCTGCCTGACATCTGACTCCCCAGGTACCTCTCCACTATTCATCCCCCTTCTGCCCCCGCCACCCAGCCTGTGTCTCACCCATTGACTCCTCAATCTACATCTTCACTGACTGCCTATCTTGTATGCATATCAGCCCAGCCTCTGGCTTCTTTACTTTTCATTCCATCCAGGAAGAGCACGCACCAACTGCTGAAACATTCTCAGCCTTACGAAGGGTTTTTGAACCTGAAAGCTTGCTTAAAATTTTTTTTCCCCAACTATTTAAGTTGGTCTAATAAAATATATCAGATTCACCCAAAGAACCTTCTCTGCTTATAACATAGCTGATGGTCTTAATTAAAATATACAGATGGTGATACAGAAGCAGATAATGAAGAAAAGGATGCTGGCCCTCTGGAATCTTAGATTACATGTATTCTCAGATAATGCAAACATCAGCATCACCATGAGCCTTTTATTGTTCATTTTTAAGGGAAGAAAGGTAGGCCTGCCAAAGAGGAATGAAAAATCATCTTGATCTTTGGAGCATCAGAAACAGATTTGGGAGGTTTAGGTGAGTTCCATAATACTGCAAAAGTGTGGGGGAAGCAGAGGTTTGTTCAACTGGAGAACTTAAGGACCTGTGTGGTGGTGTGGCTGGATAGTGATGGGCAGCTTTTTTTTCACAGAACAGGGCTTAACTCTCAAAATTGCAATTTGTAGGCCTCTCTAAGAGGGCTAGATGGTAAATTTGGATCCTCTTCTATCAGTTGAAGCAGTGATGTTTGCAGCAAAATGAGGAATAGAGGTCTGTTGAAGGATGCATGGTGCCATTCAAACACATATACAAGCAGTCCTCGACTTCCAACATTTCGACTTACAACATTTCGCGCTTACAGCGTTTATAAATTGACACCCTGTTTCAACTTTATGATGTCAGTTTTGACTTACAATGCTTGATCTGATGCAATGCCATGCCAGTGAACAAGTCTGCTGTGTCGCCCATCTCCCTGGAGAACATCTGTCCAAACTTCCTTGGACGCTTTCTTTAAAAAAGCAGACATGACTCCAGAAAAACTTGCAGGCCAGACTCCTGAGAAGACTCCAACCAAGAGCCCTTCAGAAAGTCCAGCAAAGTCACCTCAAAGAAGTCCTTCCAAATCAATATGATTGTTATTTACGATTTAAATACATTAATGTAGCTATATTACTCATCTATAATTGATCGAGTACAAAATTCTGGGGTATTTTTGGTGAAAATAGGGTATCAGGCCTTGGTTCGGGAACCAATCCCCCATTTATAACATTATTTCTTATGAGAAAATTGGTTCCGAGTTGCAACATTTCAACTTAAGACACGGTTTTCAGGAACCAATTGTGTCGTAAGTCCGAGGACTGCCTGTAGTGTCTCTGATGGCCTGGGTGTGAGTACGTGTTTTGCTTTTTACCTGATTTTCAGAATCAAGGGGACAGGTAATAAGAGCCAGTGTCTGATTCCTAGGAAGAGTATTGTGTATTCAGAAGTGAGCAACTCTCTCTCTCAAATGTTTGTAATTGGGTTTTGTGAGGGGAAACATTGCTCTCAGAACAGTTGATGCTTTTTGATGATATGAAATAATTATTGTGCACCTGAGTGAAAACGATATGAAATTTTGTAATTGGGTAGATGCTTAATTGAGATGAAGATTTAGGACACACCTCATACTTTTATCTAGTGATAATTGTTTTCTAATAAAAACTGCTGCAGCAAAGAGTATGGGGAGAGCTGCCATCTTCCACAGGCTGGCGAGACCAGAGCAGGTGACTGAACTTGTACTGAAGCAAGGAGGAACAGTTTTTTTTTATCCACTGAAAATCTATTTGGTGTTTAAGTTTTTTCAGGAATGTAGGAAGCTGGGGGAAATGTATTCTTGGTTAATACTAAGGAAGATGCTAACCATCTGGAAACCTGACTCAAGATTGGACAGCAACCACACTAATTCCTGATGATCAGAGATCCTGGTTTTCTCTGTTTAAAAAAATCCAAAATTTTCTGACTGAAAACCCCAAATCCATGTTTTTCTGTGATTAAAATGAAATGCCACTATGTATATAGGTGTCAGTTGAATACAATGTTTTATTGATATATTTACAATTTTAAAGCAATTTGGAAGCATGCCAAGTGCTTCAATCCTTATAATAAAATAAATTCTAAATACCTATATATTTTGGCATTTGATTTTGGGTTTTTTTTTTTACCATGGAAAATCAGAGCTCCCCCTGTCCCCTTTGCTCACCAGGATGCAGGTCCAGCTGTGGCTGTCCCCCGTGCTGCTTTGGCGCTGAGCAGCTCTGATGTACTGGTGCCCCTGGCTCTGCCAGTGCTCTTCACTTCTGACCCACAATCTGCCGCCCCCCCCACCTCTCCGCTGGTACACCTCGCTCCAGACCCACAGTATGCCACCCCCCCTAGCTGTGCTGGTGCCCTTCATTCCTGACCCATTGTTCCTCCCCAGCCCTGCTGGTGCTCCTCACTCCTGACCCACTGCTCCAGTATGTGGAGCCAGGGGGGTGGGGTGGGGGGGCCACGAGGGGCCACCTTCCCCCCCCACAGATTTCTGCACCCGCAGTGGGGCATGGGGCTGCAACCTGTCCAGACTGGCACTGGGCAGGAAATGTCTCCATGGTCCAGTGGACAGGACCTGGCATGGGAGGGAGAGCCATGCAGCCATGACCGCCAAGGTGAGGCACCGCTGTGGCAGTAGCCCAGAGTTGTGCCCCCTGCTGCTGCTGGATGGGCAGGGGGTGCCTCACCTTGGCAGCCATGGTGGAGTGGTGCTTTCAGCAGCAGAGTTGGTAGCAGCAGCATCAAGCCACCCTGCTCCGCTCTGCCCTCCTGTGCTAGGTCCTGCCTATCAGGCTGTGGAGGTGGCTCTTGCACAGTGTTGGTCCGGCCAGGCTATACCCTGTGCCCCACTGTAGGCGCAGAAATCTTGGGGGAGGGCACATGTGCCCCCATGCATCCCTCCAC
>NW_005842542.1:409925-415988 GCF_000455745.1 Alligator sinensis
CACGTTGCCTGTGCCCCCTCCCATAGACTTGTGTGGGAGCTGCTGTCTACCACACTGCCTGGCTGCGTTGTCGGCCACATGCATGTGTGCATGAGCATGTGCACACAGCCCCTTGCAGGCCTCTGCCAGCCTGCAAGGGGAAACCCATGGTTTCCTGGCTTTTTTTTCCTTTAAAGAGGAAAATCTGCATCTTTCCATGGGAAATGGAGAACCTGGATCCCTAATGAAAACTCCTTATACTACATGCCCTGTGCAGGTTCAGTAGGCACTCTGTTTCCCCACTGAACTCCATTTCCAATTGGACTTTGCAGAGGGCATTCTCTGAAGAGGCTTGGGAACAGGGTTGGGTGTCTACAGTCTGGTAAGAGCAAGGAGACTATTCCGTTTCCCCAATCCTTGAAATCTTAAGAGGATGACACTTTTGAGTCCCATTGCCAGACTGGAACCAAGCATAGGAGGACACAAGGCCACCATCTACCATGTGGAACAGATTAAAGAGAAAAGACTTGCTTGCACTAAATGGGTTAATTCTTAGGCCTGTTAGTCAATTGCAGCCTAGTTAAACAACTTTCCTGTGCCTTATGCCTTCTCTATGACACAAGTGAAAATGTATGTCTTGTGCAAGAACTATTTTTAGTGGACTTTCATCTTTCAACAGCACTGAAGCTCTGACATTGGCTTTCCGTCAGCATTACCTTTTAATCAACTTGTGCTTTGATTTCAGATGACGACTACACCAGGGATGATCGTAGGGAGAAGCTATACCTGCAGTTTTACCAACAGATACAGAAAGAATATGATAAAAATAGACCTGCTGACTGTGTCATTGTTGCCATCAGCAAGGAACAAACGTAGGTTTCTATTAACATGTTAAGGCTAATTTTACTCTATAGGTAAGAATTACCCAGCCGTAAGTGCTTTATACCTGGGAACTGAAGGTGTAGGTAATATTGAAGATTAAGCTTAAACTTTTCTTTTTGAAATTCCTTAACGTATTCTGTGTAGTCTGAAAGTACAGACTAAAGTAAATTATACTTCTCTTGGATTGCTGCATATTTAAGAATGCATGGCATCACCTGGAAGAACCTTTTAAAGAAAGTTAACTCATTGACTTCAGTCCTAAACTCATTTTTATAACAATGCTTGAGTCACCTTGGCCCTTGAGTTGTCTTGGCATTTGTTGATGTGTTAAAAATACGTTTTCCTAATTTGAAAAATGTTTTTCTTTACAGCTGCCAAATGAGACCTGCACAAACAAAAGGGAAACCTTGCTATATATAAGATGCTAGCAAATGCGCAAAATAACTTGAAATAGTTTTTTTTTTCTTTTAATTATCATTTAGTTTGTTGGTATTTTCAGCAAAATTTAAATTCAGTATTTAGGAAAAGATGCTGACTTCTAGTATATTTAAGTTTGAAGCAAAATTTGTTTTTATCCTCAATTATTTTTCTTCTCTTCTCGTAAGTATTTCTTTGAAGGTTTGCATTGAAGTATTGCACTTTCTCTTTAAATGCCAGAGCAGTGTTTTAGCAAAAGTGATGTAAAACATTGGAATATTATAAAATGGATATGTAACTAGGTAGGAAGGCTAAATGAGGCTGAAGGCAGGAAAAAAAAATCAGCTAATTAATTTTTATTACTACTGGTATACACCTGGAGATGATGAAGATCAAGCCGAATATCAAAGTCTTAATCATCCTTGATATACAGAGCTTGTTCTTTGCCATAGGGTTGATTTGAGAACCAGGAGGTGCATAAAAGCTCACCTTTTAATTTCTAATGTTTCCATGACATTCAGTATCATTACTTTAAAACTAGATTTATCCTTCCTCTTCCTCCACAGAATGTTTCATATACAGTGTTCCATACAAAAATCACTATCCACATTATTTTTAAATGGCTTAACTATGAGGAAACTTGTAGCTATGATAAACTTCACATGCTTCAGTATCTTGCTCATTTTCTGGTTATGGAATATCAGACTCAGTTGAGGGCAGTTCTGAGGCTGTTTTTCTCCTGAGAATGTTGAATTTTGCTTCTGTGAATACAATATTCGATGCCCATTCTTCCCTCTTCCTCCCCTCTTTCCATCTGACATACTAGTCTTGTTAATACTCAGATATTATTTGGATTACACCAGAGGTCTTGCTCATCTCTTAATTCATGGCATCTTGCCAAGATTTTATGGTGGGTGATCACCTCAGTTGTGGCTGGCAGATGCTCGACCAGTACCCCATGTAGCACAGTGTCATGAATTACTTCTCTGTGAAATATCTGATCTGTATTCAACAGCAGAGAGACTTGTAATCGGGATGGAAACACTATAGCTGATATACCTTTGTCTGCAGAAACAACTTGATCTGTTTGGTTGATTCACCTGAAGTTCAATGATCATGCTTCATTTTAAAAAGAAATGTTTTTCAAGTAGGTTTATGAACTGACTTTTTTTCTCATTGCCAGACATTAGGTTTAATTTGATGCACGCAAAGGCTACATACACATTCAGATAATCTCGTAGAATTCTCCCAGGTTTGTTCTCTTGGTAGACAAAGTTACCCAGAGCCACATATACAGACGTTCAAGTGCTGAGACCCTGAAAAGTGAAGAGCTTGCCGTGCTGACACTATGCAGCTGGAGGGGCCCCTGTGCACACATCTCCATGTGCTCTGTGGCCTGGCAACAAATGGCAGCAGTACAAAGGGGTCAGCCCTGTGTGGCTGACCCAGACTGCCCATGGTCAGCCTGTGTTTCCCTGCAGTACAATGTGGGGATTGTGAAGGGGAACATGTTCTGCTCCTTGCTGGAGTAGCAGAGTCCAGTGACCATCACACTTTCCCTGCTGGGATGCTGGAGGACTGTGTTCTTCTGAGAGAGTTCATGGTATGTACAGACATTCATTCTACCAGGAGAGTGATTTAACCCCGGTTGTTCCCAGGTTATTTTTCTTCTGGAATAGCCATGTTTACCCTGGGAGACAAACCCTGAATATCTGTACACTCATGGTTTCTTCTGGGAGAGCAGTGAATCTCCCAGGAGAAACTGAATGTCTGTATGAAGTTAAAAGTGAACTGTATGTAAGAGCCTCTAATAATTCCAGGGTACTGGAACCTAGTTAGCAGCTCTTTTGATAAGGCAGAATCAAACAGCCACTGCTCTTCTCTTTACCCATGTTGCCTCCAGAGTGCTGGCAGCAACAAAACTTTTTTTTAAACGGTAAAATAAGCTGGTAAGACTCAGAAGACACCTAAGGAGAAATCTACATGTGGTGCCATATTTTCTATCTGTTTTCTGAGCACAGGCACTATTGAACTTAACTCTTGATGCCCCTTCGTTATCATCAACACTTGGAAAAAAACCAAAAACAAACAAAACTACTTAAACTAACTGAAACAATAACACTAATACCTACATAATAGCCTGTACAATTTTGGAAAGAGAAAACTAGTTTCAGTTGAACATGCCTACAGTATACTGGAATGACAGATTAGCAGAAATAAAAAGGTAAATATAAATAGTTTTACTCATTAAAATATTACACTTTCAAGAATACCACTCAATCACATGACTGCAGGGATCCTCAATTTTAAAATTCCTATTTATGGAGAAATCACTTGTTCCCAGTTTGTTATGCCTTAAGAATCCTATTTTCCAAAAATATTGGATGTGCCAAAAAAAATCCCCAATCATGCCCAACAATCATAACTCCTTTCTTCCATTTTAAAAGCAACATCTAATTTTCAGGAATGTGCCATTTGTGGAAAGAGAACAGTTTCTTACACTTCCCTTGTTACCTGTAACATACAGAGCATACAGTACACGAACAAAGAGCATGGCAAAAACTAAGAGCGGCACAGACTTGTATTTGTAAATAACCAGCCTCTTTTTTCTCTTTAAGGGAATATTCAACAGCCATAGGCCATCGGTTGCAGGATCATGGCCTTGTGGTGGAAATGATATACCTTACATCTGAGTTGGGTCTCACACGCGCACTCCAAGAAGTTAAAAATGATGGTTCCCCATTTTGTATTCTTGTTGAACAGTCAAATGTAGCACTTTCCTCTTGCACCGCAATCATGCTTCATGAGTCTATCAAAAGTAAGTTTAGCTTCATTTAGAATGTCACTTAAAATAGTCCCCACTCAAAAATGCGATTTAATTTTCCTTGAACCCATTAAAATATTAAGCACTGATTTATCACAATTTTTGGTAATGGAATTTGACCTAGCTAAAATGAGACAGTTCAGAGAGAGTTCACTAAATTAATTTTGTAGTATTTCACAATACATTAACATTTGTCCTGGACTGTTTGTTACAAAATGGCATTAAATACAGGCAACAAAATCTATTGCATGTAGTAAGTAATGGAGGCTGTTTATATATAAATTACTTGATTAAAAATTCTTATTCTTACATTGTTTGTACATGGGTAGGTCCAATTTAAAATCCATCTTTAAGTCTTCAGTTTTCCAGAATTTTTTATTTTAAATTTAGATTTCACATCTTTCCCCTTATTAGGAACACAGTAGTAAAAAGGCACTTTCTTCTGAATGGAAAGTAACTGCCCTGTCCCTCCACTCAGGTAAAATATGTTCTGAATTTAAGAGAAAAAATTGTGCTAATACTGTTTCTCTTGTTCCAGTTAGGTGCTTGTGCAAGTGTTCAAGCATCAAAAGAGAGTCATTTATTTCAATTTTCAGATCACAAGTGGTCTGAAATCTTTTAATTGGGGTGGTAGCAGTTTTAATACTTATTTAAACAATGTTTCAGATAGCTATATTGAATCAAGCTAACCTCTATAATTACAGTGACATACTGATCTCAAAACAGGAGCCTTTTAAAATTTCACTCAGTTGAATTACACACAAACTTATTTAGCTATATTTTTCTGTGTTTTTTTTTTTTTGTACATGTGTAAAGTAGATGAGAACACAAGACTGATAAAGCAAGCTATCTCTCTTCTCTGTAGTACACCGTAATATGCCCATGGAGGATGCATTGGCTCTGGTAGCTAAAGCATTTGGGAAAATTTTTGCTGAGCGCGAGCAGCAGGAGCGTACCGAGATTTCACACAAAGCAGCTGATCTGGCGGATGACTACCTAGAACGGGAGCTCTATGAGAGTTACAGTGTGCCTCTGGGCATTAGACATCTTCTCTTTCTGTTAAGTGAGGGAAAATATTTATATCGGGAGGAGTTGAACTCAATAAGTGACTACCTGAAGACCAGGAAAGATGAGCTTGAAGGTATTCATGCTTTTTCCCCAAAATACAACTTTAAGCTTCTTTTTAAATCAGTCTGGTACCAGACCAGTTTTTAAGTACATTCCACATAAATAGCCTGCAAATAAATGATAGAGGGTAAAGTACCAAAGTTTGTAAAACATCAATGTATACATTAATGGACATGTATTTGTATTCTAAAATCAGATGTACACACCCTATAAGAAATGGACATACATAAAATGCTTGTATTCAAACCCAATAATGGGCGATCACATTCCCAGAAGATTCACTGTTACAAGTAAGTCTTTGCTGATCTTCTGCTAACACTTTTGTGCATTAAAGTTTCAATAACACGATACACACAAAAACATTTTAAATTAGTCATATTTGAAGAACTAGTAAGCAGATTTTAACATATGATTTAATAAAACCTGTAATTCAGCTGTTACATATTTTACAAGTTATTCACAAAGGTTAAAATTCAATAGAACAACTTCAAAAGATAAACCAAAAACTTCCATAAATTACAGAAAATAAGATCTTTGGGCAGAGTTTCTGGTGTCCTCCTGAGCATAGGAGCAACCTTATAGAAACTTCTTGGATCTCCTTCTATTGAGAGGGAAAGATTCTTGTAAATGTATTGCTCACATATTGTCTTTAACAATGTATTCTTAAGAGTTGCTAATTTTTTTATTTTCTTAAACTAGGCCTTGTTGAACAAACTAATCCTTCCACTGAAGTTGATGACACGCTGTATCAAGCAAATGTGAGGCCAAGTACAAGCACTGCCACCCATACCTTAAGTAAACCTCCTCCTCTTCTTCCAACACCAAGCAGGAAT
>NW_005842542.1:416068-424507 GCF_000455745.1 Alligator sinensis
CAGGAATGCTCTGTTAGGCCTCTCGCCCCTTCCTCAGGTTAAACCCGCATTGTTGGGGGATAGGCCACCTGGGGGTCTTCTTCCAACACCAGGTCAGCAGAGAGTTAACTTGTCCATGTCAAATTTTGTATTTCAAACTAATTCAGTACCTTTACTTGACAGATTTGATTGTTTGCTATCATGCTATAATTATGTTGCTCAATAAAACCATGAACAATATTAAGGGAAATGAGGGGAGGTAGAACCCAGAAAAAATGAGAGCTTGCAGATGTTTACAGTGGTGATTAAATAATAGTTAACTGTGTTATTCTTTGGGATGAGCTTTCTATGAAAGATCAGAAGGATAGAGGAGTGCACTGGTCTTCTACCTCAACATTAATCCTGCGTAATATTCAAAGCCTTTCAGTTCCAGTGCTTTTAAGCTTTGTGTTATTAGTCTGATATCAGATCCTCTTGTGGTTCTTGGTTGCTTTGGAAGCTCCTGTGGAATGAGAAAAAAACCCTAAACATTTTGGAAGACTTGTTGTTCATTGAGAATTTTTTATTTATATTAAGCTTTTGTTGTTATTTTTGTCAAAATTGAGGCATCAGCAAAAAGATACCTTTTAATTTGCTGAAGTGTATCGAAAACCAAGGGGACTGCTGGTGCAGTAAGAGCAGTCCTGAGTCAAACTTTTAAGTATCAGTGCTCCTAGATGCTTAGGATTCATATGTACTACTGATCCATAATGTGATTTGATTTAAAATTAAGTATTAATTGCTTTTATGATTAAAATGAATGTGTTAATCAACAAAACTTGTGAAGTCTGTATAATTTAATGATTTTAAAGTCTTATTAGACAGCAGTATATAGGACTTTCTTATATTCACTATTGGCATAAACATTAAATCTTAGTCACTGCATATGTGTAGTATTTGCCCTGAATCGCAGCTGATACTGTACAGTACTGTTGAAATAAGTTACTGGTTAGGACCTGCCTGAGTCTTTTACGTAAAATGTTTGATGTGAAATATTAGCTCTATTAGCCCACCTTAATTTAGCCCTGTGTTATTTGCTACTCTCTATACTAATTTAACTTAATTAATTTGGTAATATGACATTATTACTTTGTTAATCTGTCCTCTAATTTAACCATGTTTACAGGTCAATACTGATATAGTGGAAAACTGTGTTTTGTTTTGTTTTTTTATAGTATACAGATGCTAAACTCTCTGAAATGCATGCTGGTTTAGAGGTGTTGTATAATCACACAGTTTTTAATGCATTTCCATGGGATTACATCTTTCAGTAATAGCATTCCATTTTAGTACTGGCTATACACTCACCTATTTAAAGATGAAATTTCTATGTCTACATCTCTAGTGTCTTGCATAAATGTCAGCTAGTCAAACAGTATTTGCAAGTTCAGTTTTTTTGTGTATTGTATAATTTATATGAGCATCCTGTGCAAAACCAATTAAATTAATACTTTTTTGCTCAAAAAACCCAACCTGTTTCCAAACAGGGATGTCAGGCACAAAGAGTAAACCTCCACCTCTTCTAGCAGGACCTCCTAAAAGACCTGGTCTCCTAGGATACTCACCCCATCAGCCTTCAAAACGACCACTGCTTGGAGAGAAACCAGGCCTTCTGCCAACACCAGGTGAGAGTGGGAAAGCTTTGTGTCCCTATAGGCAAACCAACAAAAGCCTTGAAACATGGGATTACCAGACTCCTACCACACTACAAAAGAACCTGTATACTCTAACATGGGGACTGCAAAAACATGACCTCACATCTTACTCACTGATTGTATACATGTGTTCTATCATACAGTCCCTTCCATAAACTTACCAAGTTCATTCTTGAAGCAATTCACTTCTTTGCCCCCACCTAATTCAGAAAGCCATTTCAAAGCTTCACTCCTCTGATATTTAGAAATCTTTCTATCTAGCATTATCTGTTGCCAGTTTATAGCTGCTTGATTTTTGTATTGAGGTCATTTTTCAGCCTAAAAAGCTGTTTTCCTTCCATATAATTCACCCCTTGAATGCATTTATAAAAAGCAATTATATCCCCACTTAGTCTCTCTTTTGTTGATCTTAAACCAGCCAAACTCCATAATTTATCATGAAAGATTAATCTCCATTCCCTTAAACAGCTTTGTGGCACTTTATTTTTATTCAGTCTCATTTAAATTAAACTCTTTTGAACACTTATGACTAGAACTGCACATCTATTCTAAATGAGATCTTTCCAATGCTTTGTACAATGGGTCTAGTACTTCCTTGCCTCTAGCGAATACACCTTGCCTATTATAACCTAGCGTCGCATTAGCTTTTTAACACCTGTATCCCACTGGCAGTGTGACACGGGAGATAATTCTGCTTTACTTGTCACTGATAAGACCTTAGTTTGCTCATCTTATTCAGTAGTAGGCACCACACTTTAAGAAAGATGTAGCTAACTTGGACAGATTCAAGACAAGAGCAGCAAAAATAAGTTGTTTAGAAAATGACCTATGAGAGAAGATTGAAGGACTGGTTGAAGGTTGGTTTGGAGTAGAAGAGAAAGCCAAGGGGGGTTCAAAAATCTTCCAATATGTAAAAGGTTATCATATGGAGGATGGTGATCAGTTTTTCTTATTGTTCACTGTAGGGATAGAATGAGTAGTAATCATCTTAATCTTCAGCAAAGACCATTTCAGTTAGATATTAAAATTAAATTAAAAAGTTGTAATTGCAAAACTATTGAAGCACTGGAGCAGGTTGCTTAGGGAGTCTGTGGAATCTCCTTCACTGAAGGCTTTAAAGCAGGGGCAGGCAAAATGCGACCCACGGGCTGGATGCAGCCCTCCATGTCCCTCCATTCTACCTGGTCCGCGATACCACTAAAAATTTTTGAAAATTAATATTTATCTGCCACTGGCGGCCTGTCATGCAGCCTTCGATGGCTTGCCAAAACTCAATAAGTGGCCCTCCACCCCAAATAATTGCCCATCTCTGCTTTAAAGGTAGGGCTAGATAAATTAAATAGCTGTCAGGGATGATCCAGGTATGCTTGATTCTTTCTCAGAACAGATGGATTTATTAGGTGGCGTGCTCTTGTCCCCTTTAGGTCTGAATTGCTTTGATTCTATTGGTAGAAAATAACACCATCTACTAAAGTAACGTGACATCTTGGTGTCACACCTAGGCTTGAAACCTGATTTTAAGATACAGGATATTGGTTGTTCACAAGACAAGTGCAGTTGGGACTGTTTTGTGGGACTATTTTGTTAACCTATCACATAAAAACAAAAACAAAAAAAACAGCTAGTCTGGGATGCTTATTCTGTGACCAGTTACAGCATAAAACCTGTAGCGGTCTGTGGTGCTTTTGTCTTTGCTGAAATAAACGTTGTTTCAGAAGACCCTGAACTGGAGATCCCAATTAACCTTGTAGTTGGGGAAGGAGAGGAGGAGTCTACACAATAGTTGCTAGACCTAGCTGGGTGGGAGCAGATGAACAGATATTAGAACACAACAGTCTTACACTGTTCAATTTATTTTGTCACAGCTGTTCATGTTAAACCAGTGCAGCATCAACGGGTAGTTAAACCAAAGCCTTTGCTTAACTAAGAAGACATCACAGATGCCGTGTTTAATAATGGAATACACCAAACCGGATGGTGACAATCCTGTTCCAAGACAGCAGAGAGCATGATAAACTTGTAATGCTAGTGTCTGCACACTCAGACCAACTTAAATGCATCTCATTTTCTGTTGCACACATTCCTATGAAAACTCTTTTTAAAATTTGAAGAAGTTCTGTTAAAAACAAAAAAATGTTTGTGGAAGGTCAGTATTGCAGATTCATAATTTGTAAGGTTTTCTTTCGTGACTATTTAAATATCTCTCTGTTTTACTAAACTCATCACTGATTGCTTGTGGTAAAATTTCACCTGACTCTTCTGTCTAATCATTTTATATGTAGGTATAGTCGGACTTAATTTGGTACTCTTTCTGGGCAAGGATGAACAAAACTTCTTTTTCTTGTTAAAAACAAAGTCTGTGGGGTGATGGGATCTGCTGTGCATTTACATTCAAAGTGTTCTCTACTCTCTCTGCAGCTTTCTTAACAAAGGTGAAGACACTCTGAACATACCTCAACTCCATATTGAAAGTGTCTTTTGCTTAGCTGACTTCTAATAGTTTTGAAATATTTTTTAAATGAGATCATGTATTTAATACTGTATTATGCTACAAATACTTTACCTTTTCCTTCTCTTGGAAAGTCTTTCAATTTCTATTTATAATTTGAGGTAAAGGAGGACAAGAGATAGAAGCCTTAAGAAAATGTGCTAAGTATACTCATAAATTTATTTTAGGTAAATGATGTTGAAGTCTACTTTAATTTTTGTTGTTCCATGCAAGCCAATAGTGTACTAGATCCAATTTAATTTGGAGCTATAAAATTACACTTTTATAAATATTAAATTTGGACACCCATTCTACTGTGTAGTTTTAATTAACACATGAAAAATAGATGATTTTCATGTGCCAGCAACCAAGGCTAACTAATAACACACTGGTAAAGTTCAAAAAGTTCTAGGGATACTGTATTTAGTCTGAATTTGTGGATTTCCGTTTCCTTTCCCCTGTGTGCAAGAATCCTACACAGGAAAAACTGTTAAATTGACTGCACAGAGAGTCCTTAGTACTACTCACTATAACCAAAATTTTACTCTTTTAAATCTGTTGTTATCATAAGTTATCACTTTGTACAGTAATAGATAAAATGCTTTTTTAGACAGGAGTGAGACATTAAATTGGTCAGAATAAGAGCCCAGGAAAACATGGATTGGAAAAAAATATATAGCTTTTCTGGCAATACTCAACATGTCTTCAGAAATGACTTTAGCCCGTTTAATTCCTACTGATGTATTTATTTTGTTGCTAACTGAGGATCCACAACATTAATAAAATTGTCCTCTCAACACCCATGTAGTATTAGGATATTACACAGATGAGGCTCTAAGGTACAAAGTAAACAACTTCCCCGTGGTCACCTGTAAAGTCTTGTTAGAATTAGTAATTGAACCAAATCCCCTTGATCGCCCAGATAGTGTATTTTAATAACAAGATCATTCTTTCTTAAAGGATTAAAAGTGGGTAGTCTATATTCATTAAGACTCTGATCTTACTCCTGTGAAAACCAATGGAAGTGAGACTCTAAAAGATGTGTATTTGTATTGAGAGAGACACCTCAATGGAAAAATCTTAATAGAAGCAAGATACTGTAGTTCTTACCTGAGTGGAGTTTGTTGAGGTAGTACCCTGCTTTGCCTCCAACAGGCTATTACGCTGAAAGAGTAAGTTACATTGAAATATCGAGTTTGCTATTGCAATGTAAACCCAGAGGATTTTTTCAGTGAAAGAGCTTTAGTGGGTGAAGCTGAGCTGCTGCTCTAACAGACTCAACACATTAAAGTAGTTTGGATCCTTGCTTCCTTTACATTGCTAGTGCAGGCTCTTAAACTGTTTTAAACTCAATTACGCAAGAAGAAAAGTGGTTGCTTCTGCCCTTAATGGATATCTGGCAATTGCAATGGTAAAATACTACTTATTTTTAAATGAATTAAATCAAGGCAGAACTTTTTTATTAAAAGATCATTAACAAACATTTACTGTAATGCAAACTGTATTAAGACAAAGGCTAAAAGTAAATCAGGTTAAGCTGAAACATTTTGTAAAGCATTTCTAAGATCTTAATAGGTGTATATTACCTAGGACTCTCATTTTAAAACAGTTGGAACTGTTTCCCTTCAGGAAAGTAGGGTCTAATAGCTGAAGAACAAGGCAAGAAGATAGATCAGCCTTCTTTTCCTAATATCCCCTCCAGTAGATGGTACATTGAGGCTTCAATGAGGATTTTGAAAGTTTTGGAGATTCTTAAATAGGATGCTTTGCTCATCTATGGTGCCTAATGTACCTGCCAAAGTTAATGCAGGCCATCTTCCCCAAACACCGAAGCAGTGCAGGAAAATGTGTTATTCTAGGTATATGTGTAAATTGAACCAAACCTGGACTGCACTTTTGAAAGAGAAATTAATTTCCAGTTGTTTTATTGTAATGCTAACTTGTAAGTCAGCAGGTAGCTTTTTAGAGGCTTTTAAAAACCTTTGCTTTATGTTGCTTTTAAAAACCTTTTAAAATCCTATATGCTGGTACAGGATCCACATAGCTTCCATTCTGTTTTTTTTAAAGTGCTAATTATTTTGGTAACAGCAATTGTTTTAATTTCACTGGAATAGCTTTTAAGTTGACCAGTATTCTTTGTCCTTTACTTTCAAACTTTAACATAGTTGATAATAAATTATAACAGGCCCATTGCCAGTTATCAGAGACTCCTCTGGTTATATTGTATAAATTGGATATTAATTGTTAAATGTATTCTGTTCAGCTCTCCATTCTAATGACATCCTAGATGCAATTTATTTTTCTGAATAGTCACTATAAACTGGACTTGGGAGCAGAAAAAAAGTCAGGTGAGATTTTAACCAGAAATTTAAT
The DNA here is from genome assembly GCF_000455745.1 of Alligator sinensis. Taxonomy (NCBI): domain Eukaryota; kingdom Metazoa; phylum Chordata; order Crocodylia; family Alligatoridae; genus Alligator; species Alligator sinensis. Next base: position 422,603 of record NW_005842542.1, read on the forward strand.
TTAGTGCTAGAGGAAAAATGAAAGTAACTTTCACATGAATTTCAAGCTAATATGGACATTATGTTTGCATTTATTTGAACACTTTTCATGCCATCACTTTTAACGCCATCACTTTTCACACCATCACCATCATTTGACTTCACTGTTCCTGAGCTGCCCTAGGGACTCTTGAATTTGTGTTCCGTCGTCTCTCAAAACTGCATTTTGCTTCCTACTCGTCTTAATTTTTAGTTGAATTTGCTTTTCTACATCCGAATTGTAATTGCTTCTCAAGTACATGCCCACATCAGGTTGATCTATTCACTTCTCAGCTTGGATACTGAAGTAAGGCAGAAGTCCTGTGGGTGAAGCCAAGTTTTCTTCCTAGTTCAGAGTTCTAGCAAATAACACTAACTTTAGGGAACAGATGTTAATTGTTTTATTTGCTTGACTTCATTTAATATTAGAGAAGGTGCTACAGATATTTTTGACATTGACTGACTTTTTTGCTTGTTTTACGAAAAAACATGTCCCTTTGGGATGAAGGATCTTGTTTTTCCCCTTTTGCAGTTAACCTAATACAGCATTAGATTGTGATGAATTCAGAACTGTTCTAATGTTTGAATAGCAGCACCCGTGAGAAATTGTGGGGACGGAGAGTGAGAACCATGGCCTCTGCCCAAAATAAATGGAAGAGGGACTGCCTCCTGAGCTCCTTTGAAAGATGGTAGAAGTTGCAAAGAAAACTACCAGGGTGAGAGCAAACCTGTCATCCCTTCCAGTCTCACTAAGGCTATGGTCACACAAACAAGTTACTAATGGGCAGAAAAGGTGGGGCTTTTACCATGTGTCATCTGCTCTGTGGTAACTGCCCATGTGCGTCTCCCTGCTCTGTGGCAGATGAGACCTAACCCACAGAAGATTAGCTATCCTATAGAGCAGTGATTCTCATTCAGCATGCTGTTGCACACTGGCATGCCATGGGATACTTTTAAGGGTCCTGTGGGGTGCTGCACAGTATTAGCACTGTTAGGTGTGCAATACCTACACATGATTTACAGAATAAACCCATAAGATTCCAAATAGAAATCCATAGTGTCAAAAACATTCTGACCTATTGTGGTCTTTCTGAGTTCTTTGCAACAGAGGAATTGCTTTGTTACTTTTTTTTAGTTGAGAATCACGTGAAAGCTAAGAGCTGGCATTTTTCAAAGAGTACTTAGTCTAATGAGGTTGAGAGCCACTGTTACACAGGAGTCTAGACCTTATACTCGGCCAGGAGTGGTACAGAGACTTGAGATGCTGAGATTTCCTTGCAGTAACAGATCAAAGAGTTTCTAGGAGTTTAGAGAGAACCCAGCAGGGTGAATGAGGAAGCAGGTCACTTCCTGCCCTGTTCTCAACTCTTTGTTTATTAATAGGCAGCTGGTTGTCTGCAGGTGAAAGGTATACAGCAAACATCAGTATTTTAAGAGGAAAAATCAGGAGGATTTTGGCATAATCCCAAAGGGAAGTGGTTCAGACTTAGAAAACTTGTAGGTAAGGTTAAATTGGGCTCTGGGAATGAATTAGGCACTGTAACAGCCCCTCTAAGTGATACCATGTAAGAACAATGCAATTATAGATTCATAGATATAGGGTCTTGAAGGGACCTTGCAGATCTTCTAGTCTGACCCCCTGCCCTGGGCAGGAGAGAAAACTGGGCTCAAATGACCCCAGCCAGGTAATCGTCAAGCCTCCTCTTAAAAACCCCCAAGGTAGGAGCCAGCACCACTTCCTTTGGAAGTTGGTTCCAGATCCTAGCTGCCCTGACTGAAGTAGTGCCTTCTAATGTCTAGTCTGAACCTACTCTCTAACAACTTATGGCCATTATTCCTTGTTACTCTGGGAGGCACTCGGGGGGGGGGGGGGGAAAAAGGGCTCCAC
>NW_005842542.1:424538-475909 GCF_000455745.1 Alligator sinensis
CCCCTAGTAAGTTTATAGACAGCCACCAGGTCCCCTCTCAGCCTTCTCTTGTGACGGCTAAACAGGTCCCGTAGCCTCTCCTCGTAAGGTCTGCCCTACTGTCCCCGGATCACACGAGTGGCCCTCCTTTGGACCCTCTCAATGCTGTCCACATCCCTCCTGAAGTGCGGCGCCCAGAACTGGACGCAGTACTCCAACCAGTGTCACATAGAGAGGGAGGATCATCTCCTTGGCCCTTCTTGAGATGCATCTGTGGATGCACAACAAGGTACCGTTAGCCCTCCTGATCGTGTCCTCACATTGGCAGCCCATGTTCATCTTGGAATCAATAATGACTCCAAGATCTCTTTCTGCCTCTGTGCTTTTGAGAAGAGAGTTCCCTAGCCTATAGATATACTGCTGGTTCTTACTGCCCAAGTGCAGCACCCTGAATCCCATCCTATTCTAATTTCCCCACCCCTGTGACCTGTACATTATGATTAATGTATGATTGTGTTTGCAGCCCTGACTTAGATTAAACTTAATTCCAATTTTTTTTTAAGTTCAATTTTTGTATATTTTTCTCCTCATGGTGTCACTATTGGTTGCAGTTTTTAAACTGTGACAGTCTTGGCAGTAGGGGGCTTTACATGGATGAAAACCAACCTGTGTGGATTGTTTCTGGAGATGAGGGAGGAGGAGGGTTCTTTAAGTGGGTCAGTGTGGTTGAGTGGGAATGTAGGAGGTCAGGTGGCTGCCAGGGATGTAGATGGGAGGAAGGAAAGGCCTCCAAAGAGGGATATCTTGTCTTGTGACATGTGGTCTGTGCATTGAGCTGAAATGGGCAGTGCAGTTCTACTTTGCCTTAAGGGAGGACTGCAGGGGAAGCTGTTTAGATGCAGACATGGCACTCTGGCCCAGATCCTCAAAGGTGTTTTGTAAATATGTTTTAGTATCTGGAACTTAGGGACTAGTCTCCTGTGTCTTTTTGCCTAGAAGGGCTCTTTATGAGCCTGCAATTGGTTGTCAGGGTCAGTTTATGAAAGAACAATAGCATGGATAAGAATGGATGTTTGGGAGGGTCCCAGCTTACAGAGGTTTGAAAATCATTTACAATAAAGAGTACATAAAAGAGCTTATTTGTCTAATGCTTGTGCTCCAACCTCCAGGGTATATGTTTCAAAACAAAGCTAAACAAAACCCTGGCATTCACACAGGCTCCTGTTTGGATGTGCCACAGCCCACCCCTGCTTCTACATCCCTGTGCATAGGAATACTAGCCTTTTACACATTTCCAGACCTTTGCAGTTCTGTAATGGTATTTGACACCATGGACCACAACTCTATATATTAATATGTAGGGAAGCCATACTTGGTAAAATGGCCTCTGTGATAAATGTGTTTGTAGTCTCAGTAACTGTAAACTACAATAAACTGGTTTCAGTTAACAGAGTTACGGTATGAATGTGTTAAGTGTAACCTGAAGGTGAGGAAAATGGGTTTGTTCCCATTTTCTGCTTCTTTGTAGCATAAAAATTATAAACCTGATATTTCCTAATGTAAGCAGCATTGCATTTGTGTTATGTTAGTGGAGGAAAACCTCCAAGAATACACACAGCCCTCCCCCCAGTCAAATGAGTTGTATGAATCACAAAAAAGAAAGAAAAAGGGGGCTACTTTCCCTTCTTTCTATTAAAGTCATATTTAAAGCATGAGTAAACAAGTTAAGAGTTTGGTTCCTTTCATCATGCCTGTTATGGCAATAAACAAGTCTCTGAACTTTTGAGAGACACATGTATGTTGAAAAATATATTTATAGTTTAGTTTTTTGTTTTACTTCTTACAAGAAAGTGACAGTATTTGCTTTCACTTATTAATGCATGAGGATACTTTTGTAAATAAGCCTATTAATGTTTTAAATACATTTTTGTTAAATATTTTACTAATTCTGCCTTCTTCCTCAAATTGTTTTTGTGCAGCTGTCTATCGTGGCTAATTAACTATGGGATAAGTGCACAAAATATATTTTTTAATTTTGACATGGTTAAAAAACAGTAATTAAAACTGAGCTCTGTCAAAGATTAAAAAAAACAAACAAAAACTGCATGGGTAATGAGCAGGAAATACTTTGACATGTTGTTATAAGTTAATTATGTTGTATGGTGCTTGATTTCCTTGGGTTGTAGACTAAATTAAATGGTGTGAGCCTAAAGTCCTTATGCCTTCTTTTGTACTCATTCGTGTATTGTAAACTTCCTGACAATGTTTGTAAAAGTAAATATTTTATTGTGTATTTTTTCCTCTTTGGTACCTCTTCCTCATTTTCTCAGCCGTTTATATCTAGTGTTAATGGACCATAACGTTGCAAGATATCTAAGCTAGAAGGTATATAGGGAGGAGAATTTCCATTCTCAGGTCCGTCATGAATGAAATGGTATAAAGTGTTTGCTTAACAGCACTTAAGCTTCTTTGATATCTTAGTGGTTTCTTAATATCCCTTCAGTGAGAGCTAGTTGTTCAGAAACGCTCGCTGCCAAATTCTAGCTTCCTCTATAATTACAGTTCCTTATTTCCCTGGTAAATCAAATCTTAGAATGAATAGCAGCAGTTTTCTGAAATGAATAAAAGAGCCACGATTAAGTTAAGATTTCTTGGCAACTGTATACTACTACGGCACATGAGAGCTTCATCAAAATTAGATAGAGGTCACAAAGTCAGACACTTGGAGATGCCAAAATTAGGGTTTCTTGTCTTCATCTTGATTTGAACCCCTTGTGTTATATGCTTTATTTATGTTACAGTCTTAATGACACTTGTTCTAATAATTGGAAGGTGCAAAGCAAATGAAGCAGGGGAGTGTAGGAAACAAAACAATGTCTTAATGATGAGGGCAGCTAAATGCTGTCCTAGAGAATTGGATTTTATCCCTGCTTCCAAGGAATCCTGGGGAAATTACTTACACTTTCTATAAGTGGTCACTGATTGCATGTTCTTCATATTCTGGTTCTCCAGCTTGGTTTACTAGGATCGGATCTGGAGGAATGCTGAGCATTTAAGGTTGCAGGTAAAATCAGATGTACCAGTGCTTGGAAACAGTTAAGCAATTTGCAAAATTAGGTCCTGAGATCTCAAGTTGGATGCTCAAAAATGGTGGATACTTTTGCCCTTAACCTATGTGCATCGCTTGAAGAATGAGTACCATGGAAAAGTCTGTAAGGAAATTAATGTTGTTTTCAGAGCACAGTTTGAACAGTATGCAGTAAATAAGACCAGATTGTTTAACGAGTATAAAACAAAATAATGAGCCCAGTTCATTCTGTCTACTGAATGAGAGAGGTCCTGTGGAAAAACAGTTTGTGACTGTGTAATTAAAAATCATTGTTATAATACAGACACACCAGGGGGTAAATTAAGGATCCATATACACCCTTCATTTTGGCATTTTCTTTCACTTCCATGATTTGACCTCACAACGTTAATGTGTGTGCGTGTGTGTGCGCGCACGTGCGTTTGGGAGGAGGTTCTAAATTTTAAATAACTCAAACTCAAAAAATTCATCATGGGACATAGAAGTATTAGGTCCAGTGCACAGATCTCTCCCTTTTGAGCTAATGGAGTAGCAAATAGCAGTAGCAGTTTCTCATCCTTAATATGGACTGATACTGAAAGAGAATGAAGTATATACTTTTCATCTGGGTTTTTTGCAGATTCTGGATTCTTTGCCTTGTCACCTTCAGCTACTTCCCATCCCAATCCAGTCTTTTCCCCACCCCAAGCCTGTTGTCCAAGTTCCATTGTGCTCACCTGTCTACTCTTGGGCTCCTTGTGTTGGTCCCAGTATTCTTGTGCAGGTAGTACCTTTTCAGTCTTATCATCCAACCACCTCCCAGTTCTAGTTTTCCTACCCAAGATCCTGGTCCAAGCTCGCTCTTCGTTCTCCTGAAGCTCATTTTTTCCAGTTTCTCTCTTCCCTTTCCCTGACTCCTTGTCCCAGTACATTTGCTCAGCCAGTCCTATTGCTATGCTTACACCCCAGCAATAGTGTAACATGCGAAGGGAAAGCAGACCTCATGCCCAAGGTACTTACCCATTCCCGACTTAGCTTGTCCTTCCAAGCTATATGTCAAAGTGGCACAGGCAGTGTGTAATTGAGTGCAAGGTAAGCTGGGAATCATAGCTTTGTAGGGTGGCTGACAGGGAAATGGGGCTGGGGCTTAATACAGATTGACAGTGGAGGAAGGAAACAATGAATAGGTGTAGGGGGAGAGACAAGCTTGGAAAGAAATCCAGGGACTAGAAGCCAGTGTGCTTAGGATCTGACAGTGAAGTTGGCTGCCGTTGGTAGGATAATTGACCTACATTTTTGCTATGAAAATCGGCAATTTTTTATCCTCCTGACATGGTCTTTTGTGGCATAAAAATGTGGTAAATGTTTTTACCTCCCACAGCAGTGAACTCCCTTGCCACTCCAGAGAACTACAGTTCACAGCACACCTTGCACTTTATAACATGCTGTTCTCAAGGCTGCTGGCTGCTGCTCCTTTATGCTGCCTTGTGGGGGAAGGGTGAGGGTGGGTTGCCTCGGGCATTGCCTCCCAGTTGCAGCCTGCCATTTTCCAGGTACAAGCCTCATTGCCCAACCAGTTAAAGTCCCCTTTCCCCTTGGTTCCCAGTTCCCCATCTCCAGTTCTGTTCACTGTCCAGTCCCTCTTTCCCCTCTCCTAAATCCTACCCAGGTCATTCGCACCAGATTTGTTCCAGTCCCCTCTGCCTCTGAATCCTACAGTTTCTTCCATATTGCCTTTAATGAATACTTTGTGTTGATGTTCCTGCATGAAAATGGTGGTAGCCCACCTTGATGGACACTGGGGGAGTGCTAATGCCAACCAATGGTCAGTGTTGAACTGGTGAGGAAACACTTAGAGCAGCCGAATGTCATTAAGTCGGCAGGACCGGACAGACTACACCTGAGTGCTGAGGGAATTGGCTGAAGTCACTGTGGTACTGTTGGCAAAGGTATACGAAAACTCGTGGTGCTTGGGAGAGGCCCTGGAAGACTGGAAAAGGGTCAATGTGGTGCCAGCCTTTAAAAAGGGAAGGAGGGAGGATCCAGGAAACTATGGGTTAGTCAGTTTGAGCTCGATACTAGGTAAAATTTTGGAAAAATTATCATGAAGTCCACTTGTGAGAGACTGGCAGAAGGCAGGATACTGAAGGAGAGCTAACATGTTTTTGTGCGGGGCAGTTCATGTCGGACCAACCTCATCTCCTCCTATGATCAAGTAATGAACTTAGATGTGGGAGACACAGCTGATGTCATATACTTGGATTTTTTAAAAAGGCTTTTAAAATGGTTTCCCATGACACTCTTATTAAACAAACAAACAAACAAACCCTAGGGGATTGTGGGCTGGCAGAGTCCATGGTCAGGTGGGTTGGGAACTGGCTAAGGGGTCAACCCCAGAGAGTGTTAGTGGACTGGTCTGTATTGTTTTGGCTGGAAATAGCCAATGGTGTCCCGCAGGGTTTGGTTCTTAAGCCCATGCTGTTTAACATCTTTATCAATGATTTAGATGAGGATGTAGAAAACACACTGGCCAAGTTTGCAGACAATACTAAGTTATGGGGAAAAGCAATCATGCTAGGGGATAGGATGCAGATCCAAGCAGTCCTGGACAAGCTGGAAAGGTGGGCAGAGCAGAACTCCAATGAAGTTCAATAAGGATAAATGCAGAGTGCTTCGTCTGAAGTAACCAACAACATTACTATAGGTTAGGAGAAGTTGTCCCAGCCAGCATGATGGCTGAAAGGGACTTGGGGGTTATGGTTGATCACAGAATGAACATGAGCCACCAGTGTGGTGTTGTAGTCAACAGAGCTACTAGCATACTGGGATGTATTAGCTGATGCAGGGCTATGGAAGTGATACTTCCACTTTACTTGGCATTGGTGAGGCCCTAGTTCTGGACAGTGGACTTCAAAAAGAGATGTGGAGAACCTTAGTGGGAGAGGAACTGGGGTCCTTGAGGGCAGAGGAACTCAGCGTCCAAGAGGAGTGGTCGTTCCTTAAGGAAACGATACTCGGGGCCCAAGGGGTGTCCATCCCGACAAGAAGCAAAGGGGGCAGGAGTGCGCCGAGTGGAAGGTGGGTGTAATCTCCAAAGAGGAGTATACCTCCTCTGCTCGGGCCTGCAGGCGGGCTGTTAGGAAGGCCAAGGCGGATATAGAGCTTGGATTAGCGTCCAGGATTAAGGATAACAAAAAGTCCTTTTTCAAATATATTGGGAGGATGAAGAAGGCGCCGGGTAATGTGGGGCCCCTGCAGGATATGCGGGGCAATCTGGTGGTTGCGTCAGAGGATAAAGCGGACCTCTTTAACCAATTCTTCACCTCCGTTTTCTTGTGCAGGGACCGGGACTTCCCTGCTGTGATAGAAGCCGGACGCGAGGGGATCACCTTCAGACCTCAGGTTGGGGAGGACCGGGTTAGAGAGCTTCTGGAGGGGCTGGACGCATTCAAGTCAGCGGGTCCGGATGCTCTCCACGCTGGATGCGTTCAAGTCAGTGGGTTCGGATGCTCTCCACCCCAGGGTGCTGAGGGAGCTAGCTGGGGTTATTGCAGGGCCCCTGGCACGGCTCTACGAGCGATCGTGGTGCTTGGGCCAGGTGCCAGATGATTGGAAGGTAGCTAATGTGGTCCCCATCTTCAAAAAAGGGAAAAGGGAGGACCCGGGCAATTATAGGCCCGTCAGTCTTACCTCAATCCTGGGGAAACTCTTTGAGAAGATCATCAAGGAGCACATTTGTGATGGGCCGGCATCAGAAATGATGCTCAGGGGCAATCAGCATGGATTTATTAGGGGGAGATCATGTCAGACCAACCTGATTGCCTTTTATGATCAGGTCACAAAGGCCATGGATGCAGGTGTCGCGGTGGATGTAGTCTTTCTGGACTTCAGCAAGGCCTTTGACACCGTCTCTCACCCCATCCTAATTAATAAACTAGGCGACTGTGGCATAGATGCCTACACGGTCAGATGGATTGCAGATTGGCTGAAGGGTCGCACTCAGAGGGTGGTGGTGGATGGATCATATTCGACTTGGGGGGAGGTGGGTAGTGGAGTCCCTCAGGGCTCGGTCCTGGGCCCTGCGCTGTTCAATGTCTTCATCAGCGATCTTGATGTTGGGGTGGAGAGCAACCTGTTTAAATTCGCTGATGACACCAAAATTTGGGGGGAGGTGAGCACGCTAGCAGGGAGAGAGAGATTGCAGAAGGATCTGGATAGGTTACAGGGGTGGGCAGACAGGAACAGGATGCGTTTCAATACGGACAAGTGCAGGGTGCTGCACTTGGGTAGTAGGAACCAGCAGCACACTTATACGATGGGGAACTCCCTACTTGAGAGCACGGAGGCGGAAAGGGATCTTGGTGTCATTATTGACTCCAAGATGAACATGGGCCGACAATGCGAGGTCATGGTTGGCAGGGCTAACCGGACCTTGTCGTGCATCCACAGGTGCATCTCGAGTAGAGCCAGGGAGGTGATCCTCCCCCTCTATGCGACGCTGGTCAGGCCGCAGCTGGAGTATTGTGTCCAGTTCTGTGCGCCCCATTTCAGGAGGGATGTGGACAACATGGAGAGGGTCCAGAGGCGGGCCACCCGCATGATCCGGGGACAACAGGGCAGACCCTACAGTGAGAGACTGTGGGACCGGAACCTATTCAGCCTCCACAAGAGAAGGCTGAGGGGGGACCTGGTGACCGTCTATAAACTCACTAGGGGGAACCAGAAGGGTTTGGGGGAGACGCTGTTTCCCCTAGCCCCCGCTGGCATAACAAGGAGTAATGGGCACAAATTGATGGAGAGGAGGTACAGATTGGACATCCGAAAAAACTACTTCACAGTTAGGGCGGCTAGGAACTGGAACCAACTTCCAAGGGAGGTGGTGCTGGCCCCTACCCTGGGGATCTTTAAGAAGAGGCTGGATACTTACCTGGCTGGACTCATTTGAGTCCCGTTTTTGTTTTTAGGGTGAGTGGTTTTGTTTGTGTTTTTGGGTTGTTCTCCCGCCCTGGCGGGGGGTCGGGCTAGAAGATCTATTAGGTCCCTTCCGACCCTGTAACTATGAAACTATGAAACCTTGAAAGGGTCCAGAGAAGGGCCACAAGAGTGATTAAAGATCTGGAGGATAAACCTTATGAGGAAAGACTAAGGGATCTGGGACTGTTCAGCCTGGGGAAGAGAAGACCGAGGTGGGACTTGGTGGACGTCTATAAGTATGTAAGGAGTGAATATCAGGAGCTGGGAGAAGAACCAGTGGCAATGTGTAGTGGGTGCCGGTGTACCCCTTGACCGGCTATGCTCGCTGCTTAGGCAATGGGCAGGGGAGACAGGTGGGGGTGCCAGTGCCCCCCCTGCAAGTACTGGCTGATCGCTGCAATGGCTGTAGCCGCTTCCAGGATCGCCCGCAGGTGATGCCATCCTGCTCAGCGGGACTGGTCTCAGGGAGGTCCTAAGGCAGCACTTGTCACCCATGAGAAACTGTTCACTAGGGAGCCCCAGCAGAGGACAGCGAGCAATGGCCATAAACTGTTGAAGTAGGGGTTGTCAATGGCGGGTATGTGTACCCCCGTGGGTACTTGGCAAGGCCCTAGGGAGTATGCACAGACATGCGGGGACAGAGCACTGCCACCCACCACCTCCGAGGAGCAAGGGGGGGGGGGCCAAGGGTAGCGGTGCCCCTCTGTGGGCAGCACAGGCCCCATCCAACTGGCCAGATGTGGGGGGAGAGGAGCTCGCATGCAGCAGCCGCTGTCACCACTGTGCTGCCGCTGCTCCACATCTGGCCGTGTGCCACCACCCCTACTCCGTATCCAGCCACATGCTGACACCCCCCCCCCCCCCCCCACACCCCCCACCCACACACACACCACATCCAACCACTGGGGGTACACTTATTGAAAAGGGTTGAAAACCCCTGTATTAGAGGATGGTTTCAGGTTGGATGCAAGGAAAAACTTCTTTATGGTAAGAGTGACCAGACTCTGGAATAGATTTCCCAAGGAGGTGGTGCAGTCCCCAACCTTGGAAGTCTTGAAGAGGACATTGGACCTTGCTGGGATCATTTGATTTCAGCAGTATTCCTGCCGAGAACAGAGGGGTTGGACTTGATGATCTTTCAAGGTCCCTTCCAGCACTTAATTTCTGTGATTCTTAAGGCGCCAACTGGTGGTTGTTGGAAAAGACTGGCTCATTGCTTTTGGCTCCAGTGCTCAACCTGGAGTAGCTAACAAACATCTCGACTGAGACAACCTTTTTTTCCCCTTAAGGCAGGGATGACGCATAGGGGGTGCACATGCACCCCCTTGGTATGTGGGGACTTAATTAAGCACCTAATTAACTGAGGTTGCTCAATGGGCTGTACCTTATACTGTCCACTGTGTTTCTTGGCTCTGAGACGATTAGCTGGTAAACCAGGGTATATCTATCACTACCCAATTTACCATGCAATTAGATTAAGTTGAGTTAACTACCACACACACTCAATTAGCAGTGAAACAAATAACACAGTTTATTAATAGCGAGCAACTAACAACATTTAACAAGTAATATTAACCACAACTAATCAACAAACATTAACCAATTAACTATAACAGGGAGAAAGGAGTGGAATACATTATAGAGGGGCAAGAGTCATTTTATTTATCTCTGCCGCCGTCTCATCGGTCACCAGCTGTCCATCCTTCAGTACAGGTCAGCGGTGGCTTACCTCCCACCTCAATGCCTTTCTAACAAGGGTGCTTAACTAAGAAAAGGACAGGAGGGGAGGGATTGAGGTGATAATAATAAAGTAAAAGGGCTGCTCTGTGTCAAAGATGCATACCCCCAGGGAGGAAAAGTCTGGGGAGCTGACTCTATTTACTTCGATGTAGGAGCAGATCCAGAGGGGAGCAACTGCAAAGAGACATTTGAGCCTCTGGAACATACACAGCACAGCCTCCACAGAGCGCCTGTTCTCTCCTTCAGTCATCCCTATGCTCTCACACCCCGGTCAATCTCCAACACGGGCCTCAATCAGTCTCACTCTCTTGACCACACCACACACACACGTGCCCTCAGACACACAGACCCAAAACCTCACAGCCACACATCCACCCACAGATGCCCCCAAGCACACCCAAAACCACACACAGCCCCAGACACACACCAAGCTCCGTCCATGCACCCTTTATTGGCTACATGCACATGGAATGGCTCTGCACTCGGCCCCAAAATCTTCACATGACACCTCTTTCAGGGGTCTTAGATCATCTTTCATGAGGCAAGGCCACTCACAGTTCACTTGGTTACCCACTTTCCATCTGTGTTGTGGTACCATAGTGTCATCCTTGTACGTAGACCCAGACCCTAATTTTGGCTGCACCCCCCTGACCAGTGCACCCCCTACAAAAAGTCAGGCAGTTGCCGCTTGCCACCCCTCCTCCCCCCGCTGCCGATACCTCTTGTAGTATCTGCAGGCAGTCAGCGATTCCCCGCTGGCTACTGCCAACACTGCCGGTGGCATCTGTGGGTGGTCGCCAACCCCTGGTCAGCGCTCGCCACCCCACCCTCTACCGACTGCGCCAGTGGCATCTGTGGGAGCTCACGCTTCCTGCTGCTGCACTCCCGCCACCACCACTGCGCTCCCACCACTGCTGTGCCCCCCCCCCCCCCCAGCCGCCAGGTGCATGCGTCGTTCATGCCTTAAACCCTGGTGTTGCAGCATTCGCAGTCACTTTCTTGGTATGGCACAGTCTGATCATCAGTAGGAGCTCTGAGAAAGTCAAGCATGCTTGTGAGGATGGAAACTTTGGAGAGATTAATTGTTAAACTGAGTGATAAGAGTCTGTTTATAACGTGGCTGAATTGGGGCAGATTTTTATAGGGAAGGCAAAAGCCACATCCTTGACATAAATATCCACCACCCTCTCACATCCCCCCCCCCAACCCAAGATGCAACAAATTTGGTAGTCCCTGCTCCAAAAGCATGAAATGCTTGAGCTGTTCAAAGTAAAGGTTGCCAAAATGTCTTAAGGTATCTTTCTCTAGGCTTATCTTGGAAAATGGCTGAACCATTTTGGATAAAAATTTTAACTTAAAAAAGAATGAGGAAAAATCATCCTGAAGCAACACCTGGCATGTCAGATGTTCAAATCTGGCAAGGTTATACAATTGAAAATAGGGGTTTACAATGGGAAGTATCGGGCAACCTTAATAGATGCTCCAGTCCCACAAATAGTGAGTATTCTATTTTGATTTCAAAGGAATTGTATAGCACATGTTGTTAAAGAAATAGCTTGCAGGTTAATGTGTTACTCTAACTGTAATCTTGTCAGACTTAATGGAATTGTAAAGATATTGAAGCTGAACTGAGAAACTCAAACGCTGCTACTGAACTTTATTGGTACTAGCCTCTAGGGCTACTGCTTAATGCTATAAGTGTTAAAAGATGCAGTTTTACATAATTTAAAAGCTTCAACTCCCAATTATCAGCAAGTGCAGTTGTCACAATCTTTCATTTTTTATAGATTTCTTGACAGCTTCTATTCCTTTTAACCTGTCAGAATAACATGCTTGACAGCAACAACTGTAGCAATCCATTTTTATTTGCTTAATAGCAATTCTTAAGTGCAGTACAGTATAACTATGGAAAAAGTATAGTAACTTCCTACCCTACTTCTCTCTCTCTCTGTTTTGTTTTGTTTTGTTTTGTTTTTGGTGATGAATTTGCATACACTGACCTTTTAATAGGGACATTACTGACCATGATTTAAGGATATTGGGCATAGGTAAGGGAGCTGACTATTATAGCATGAGTTGAGAAATGGGAACTTGTCTGATGGAAGTTTTTCTGGCAGTTCCATTGAGTAAGGTGCATTGAAACTACAAAAGCAAATAAATTGCTAACTTCTAATAGTAAATGTGAAGTCTCAGCCATCTTAATTTTGCACTGTAAACATTTATGTTCTTTCATCAGGGGTTTCTTGAATTTCTGTCACTCACAATGCCCTACAGTATTAAAGTATTTTTTTGCCTATTATTTATTGTGTTGAGTTAATAATACATTTAATATTACCCAGATAAAAATGTATGCCACATTTTATGTACATATGTTTATGGGTTTATGTAAGAAAAAAGCTGCACAACATAACCCCTGCCAATGTGGGTATCAGGCAAAGAAGTGATATGAGAAAATGAATATCACAGGTTCATGGACTTACCCATAACTGCTTGCTTTTCCTAATACTTGAAAAAAGTCTTGTCAAGAAAAGAAGATAGATTTGTTTGACAGAAGTGCAGGTCTACTTGACAAAAAACAATGTGATACATGACTTGGGCTTTTTCAAAGGATTCAACTTGGATTAAACCGTTTCCATTAAATAGAATGAATACAATTCACATTAGATTAATTAAAAACTGGCTCACTGACTCATCTCCAAATATTGTTAAATGGAAGATATTGATGAATGTGACTGTTTTCATGGGGGAAAGAGGACCCTGAGAATGGATTTTCGTTCAGTGCTACATAGTATTTATATTTTCTAACAGTATCATCCTTTACCAGATGATATAAAATCTCTGAGACAATGTATACAAAAGGAATATCAAGTAAATGGAAGGATGTAGCCAATGCTGTATAAAGAGGTCACATAAGACCTTTACTAGAACACAGTGTCCAGTTCTGGGGCCTGGATGGAGTTCAGAAGATGGTAACAATCATTATTCAGAGGCTGGAAGCAAGCCTGAAAAAGAGATCTGATTGTGTCAGTTTTCAATCTCTCTGACAAGGGCATAACAAGAGCCACTGGTTAGAAAATAAAGTTTGACCACTTTAACATTGTAATAAGACCCAATTTCTTATCCTTCAGTGTAACTAACAGAGGCAATTTACTAGTGATTGTGGTAGACCTATCATTGTCTTCAAAATGAATATAAGGGATTTTTTGGCTTGGTTTGATTCAGATTGTCGTTGGGATTTTTTGTTTGTTTTTTGGTGTGCACCATTTTAATAATACGCTTCTATCCAACTGCTGGGAGAAATTCTGAGCTCTGGGGTGCGTGTTTGTGGGACACGGAACAGATTAGGTTGGATCATTGTTGTGGTCCCTTCTGGTTATAGAATCCATGAATATCTCTGTTCATTTCCTTCATGAGTCTTGGGAGAACACAAAGCTCTGCCTTGTCTTCTGCATGCTCATTAAATGTTCAGCTCTGTGACAAGGATTATAATTATATCATGTTTCAGAGTTTTAGCTGGTGGCATGTAGGAGTCAGGAAAGATTTTTTTTTTTCTTCCCCTCCCGTTACCTCTTCTGCCACCCCTCCCTGTAACTTACAGTTGACTTGTGTGGCTTTTTTCCACTTTCCTCTTAAGCATCAGAGATTCTCTACAGCTGGAGATGGGACACAGGGAAGGGTGAATAAATGCTCAGGGATAGCACAGAGACTCTTGTTTCCTAGATGTGTAGCTGGTATGACTTGCTGAGGCATTCTCTGATTGCAAGATTTGGGGTCACAAGGAGTTTTTCCTTGGCTAAATGGGCAGATTGACCTTGGGTTTGGTTTTGTTCCACCCACTCCTCTTCTTTTGGGCTGGCTGATGTAACGGCAAGCCATTGCAGGGACTCTGGAACTGGTGGTACGTTCATTTTTCCTATTCTTACTCTAGCACATAATTTAGTCTCCTGATGATTAAAATGCTTTACACTAATCAAAGTCTTTGGGCTTAATATAGGGGTATCTGGCTGAAATGTATTGCCTACAATACAGAGGTCAAACCAGCCAATCTAACACTTTCTGACTTAAATCTCTGAAAAATTCCATGTGCCACTATGATGGAAGAAGGCTATTCGTAGGTGAGATTAAAGGTATAGTTCTGCCTCTGTTAAAGTGATAGGACTTTTGCTACTCCTTTCACTAGGCCCAGGATTTCTTCAGTTTCCCAAATGTATTCTGTTTGCAGGTTATAGTTTCCTTTTGGGCTTAAAGAAGAACTCTTGTTGGGAAACATGGCGGATGTGAATTTTTGGGTCAGATTTAGATAGAAAGCAGCCTAAATAGGTGGGAATGGCCTGGATCATTCCCCAGGTTATATATTGACATAATCTTTGGGAGACCTAGAGAATGTTACTCTCTGAATATTTTATTTAAATCTGAGTTGAACTCTTTGCCTGAGGACCTGACTGCAAGGAAGCATTCCTACTGACCAAGTATCATACAAAATACCAATTTTGTTACTTCCTTGTTCTCTTCATAGCAGGGATGTGGCAATCTAAATCCAGGGATTTTTCAGCCTTTTATCTTATGCCTTTGTTTCTATGCACTTTTAATGGGAAGGTCTAAAACTATAACTACTCAGTATTTGTTTAGTCTTTATATCCTTTTATGATGCACTTATAAGTAGTAAGCTTACAGCAATGTATTCCAGCTGGCCATTGCAATTTAAGCTGTCCCCAATTTCAGAGAAGACAGAGATGCTTGCTTAATTTAAGACTTGACAGAGCTGATCACCACCACTGAATGCTGAGTTCACTACTGTCTATTTAAGATGTTTCTTGGTGTCCTTAGTAACCTAGCAAATAAGGGGGAAAAATTCCCATCCATGTAAAGAAAGTAGTGTAGTTTTTTCTAAATTGTTTGCCAATAGATACTTTAGCATCTGTTTCTTCTAACCTGTTCATGAAAGCCCTCATTTTCTCCTTTCCTTCATGAGGATGCTGTATTAATATTTATGTAAAAACTTTTTGTTCAAAGGAAATGATGAGTTTTTGCATGGTCTATAAACAGATTCCCCTTTGTATTTTTTAAATGGTCTCTTTTTCCATTTTTATTTGGAGTTTGAGGCTATTGAAAGAGGTTTCTGACCACTTGCCTCCTATGGAAGTATGGGCAAAAATTTCAAGGCTGTCCAGAAGAATGATCCATTGATTTGAAATGGAACAACTTGATGAGTGCAGAATGTAGAGGAGAGAAAGAAAGGAGATTGTGGGGGAAATGAAGTAATAAAAATGAATGTTGCATCGAGTCAGAAGTGGGGAGCGAGAGAGGCGTGGATGGTATAGAATCCCTAACTACAGGTAAGTGATGAGCAAATTGAAAACTTCTGAGTATATTTCAGTGCTCCAGTAACCTAGAAAATGTTCCTGAGCAGAAGAGGGGGAAAAATAGATGGGAAATTCTCTCAGCTATCCTAATCTATGAAACTGCTTAATCCCACAGTCCTGCTCTCACAGATCACCTTCAATTGACTGAGCACACCTGGTTTTGTTTTAACATAGCAATTAAAAATGCCAGAACACTGATAAGTAGGTAACTGGATTTTTTTTTGCCAACAGAAAAGATACCACAGTGTCTTAAGGAACAGCCCATTTGGCTCTGTTATTTCTGCAGTGCTGCCAATATAAAGATGTATTAAAAAGCCACATACTGCCTCCCATCATAAAATATCCAGCTTGTGTTTATATTATCACTTTTCTTCAGAGTGCAGAAACATCGCTTATGTGAATAATGGACCTGGCATGGACATAGGAGCTAGATGTGTGTGAAGAAGTTGTGTGTGCACATGCAGGGTTTGTGCTAGGCTGAAAATAGTGGTTGTGGAGCTAGTTTTAAACTGGTAATTAAGAGTTCTTAAGACAAGCCATACATTTACCAATGAGGGTTCATTTAAGTACAACATTTTTGTACGAAGGAGTGGTTGTGGGGAGGAAGTAGTAGAAATGAACAGGAACCTCTTGCTCCTTCAACCAGAGAAGAAGATCCTGCTTTGTTTTTCTAGCCTACCCAAATGAATTTTTCCAGCAAAAGCTGGAAGGAAAGCCAATTCTTGACATTTAAAAAACCTGAGGCAGGATTTGAACATGCCACAAAGAAGCATAATAATGTTACCCTTGCAGTTTCCACAATTGAAAATGGCAATCTGTGAAGGCTTTGTACTCTAAATTCAGGAGCAGAATCCTAGGGCATGATTTCCATTGCTGAAGCTTCTTGGGAACTTTCCTGTCCTGTTTCATTTCCATAAAATTCAGAAAGTAGGGGGATGCTGCTGTTTTGGGTCTTTCACATAATAATAATAATATCCTTATGACTTCCATATCAGTATCCTTCTGACTACTCTGCTTGGGACTACACACACACACACACACCCACCCACCCCAATCTTTTTTTTTTTTGGTCAGAAACCTGAAAATCAAAAGCTTTGGCTAAAAATTATAGGTTTGTTTTTAATCAGTTTGCCCCAATTTTCCAACCAGGTAATATAGTATAGTCCATGGAACAAGGCATTGGGCTTAAACTTGGGGTGAAACTCAGGAGTCATGGATACAGAGGAGAATAATGTTTTTTCTACTATTTCTGCTTTAGGTAAAAGAAAAATGCAGAATATTGTGGTGATTTAAAGAAAGAAGAGCATGGTTAAAATATCTTTTATACCTCATCTCTCTTTTTCTTTTCCAATCACACCTCCAATTAAAAAATTAAATACTACCAATAATTATGATGCTGGGATGTTTCAAAATGCCTTTTGAATTTACAGACACTGTGATTGTACCATATATTATAACACTACTTGGCATTCTACATTCTGTGTCTTCATGTTTTCAAAACTCTGTATACGCATTAACTAATTACATTTTATTTCAGTGAGCCAAAGAACAACTCAGCCACAATTCCTTTGTGAATTATACCATCACATCATGCCTCATTCAAATGAGAGTGCATTTATAGTGCCCCTCTATACTCAACACACACTCTGCTTACCAAAAAACTAACCTTCTACCAGAAGGGGGCATCCATTGTCTAAAAAAAGGACAGTTGCATTTTGTGTGCAAAAGAAAATGGTATTACAATATTATAGAGTAAATTTAATGATGTGGTAATGGAGAAATAGTAACACTTTTACGTATAAAAAAAATTATTCCCAGCTATAGAAAAAAATATACTTTCAAACACTATAAAAAATCCTATTAGTAGTGTGTGACTTCTGTACATTTAGGGTTTGAAAGGCATGTGTGTCTGTTTAACTGGGTCTTAAAATGGTTTAACTAGTCCATCAAAGGTATATCTAATGGTGTCCTTGTTTATTCCTTCCAGACTTTGCTTGGTAAGTATGATACTTTCAATTCTAGTAGGAGGCTCCCCTATTTCCTAGCCAAAATGGGCTCAGATGGGCTGTACTTTTCCCTCTGCAAACTGCCTCGGGCTCAGCCTTTTAGCAGTTTTGTGGTGCATCTGCTTCAGGAAATCTGTCATAAGTTCTCTCTGGATCTTGCTGCTTTTCTCTGAGGTCTCAGATTTGTTGCACAAATCTATCCCTTTGTGAATTAAGAGAATGGCTTGGGCTGCTCTGAAGCTCAGAAGACCTTAACAAAGAGAATAAAATATAGCACTCCTCTTGCCATAACATTGAGGCTTTATAAACTAAAATGTGTCTCCAAAATATCTAACCTGGGTAAAAATCCTGAAAGGGCTGTTACTATCAAAGCAGAATTGCATTTTTTTAATATGATGATATTTCACAAAACATTCTTTTTTGATAATCCTTTTTTAAAAATATTTTTATGTCAATGTTAAGGTATCCTAAAAGACAAGTTAACAAATAGGAATGTTGGTGAATTAAAAATAAAACCATTAGATAGTATTGTTTTGTGTTTAAAAAATGAAACAGCATTCTTAATCTACTTTTAAAATTAAATCACTAGGGCCAGGTGTGGCTGATTTCAAAACACAGGCAAATGCTCATTGTATGAACACAAAATTGTCCACCTAGTTACACAGATAATAATAAAACAGCAGTTGTGTGTTTGTAGAAATTAAATCACTGGATTTTAGGGGAGAGGCTGTGGTTAGGGATGCATTGTGTTTGGTTTCCACCCTGTCCCTCCAGCCTCTTTATTTTAGAAGGAAAAAATGAGCCCAAATAGTAAAGGTTGCAAAAATATTCAAATATCCTTACTCCTCACATAATTTCTGGACCATCACAGCTACAACCTCACTCTTACACTACCAAAAATATTAAAGAAAGAATCTAAATGTTGAAAGAAGATGATGTAGGAAAGCAACATAAAAATAACTATGATTAGGCATCAAGTCTAGCCCTGGGAAAAAGCATTTTAATCTGGGATCCTACCGATGTGCAAGCCCATCATCCCACTTCAAATTTCTGTGAAGTATCTTAGATAATACTCAAGCTGTATGTGTAAACAACTGTCTCCGCTCTTTTTTTTGATGGGAGTCAAAGCCCAGGACCGTCAGACCAACCCAACACCTGTTTTTTACCCTTGGACTGAATTGTCAGTGGTGGTTTGCTTAAGGATTCTGTATCTGACTTTCTTGCCAAGAATTTTCAATACAGGTTTCCATTGCTTTATGCTGTACCTGCATTCATGGAAAATGGCACATAACTTGTATTTGCATAAAGGGAACCTACTTTACAATGCAACAAATAGGGTTACGTTCCAAAACCTCGACTGTGCTGCCCCCCAGGCCTATTTCTACCACTTTTACAAGACAATTTTGGTACTCACCAACAGCAGACAGTACACACAAGCACAGGGCACTATCATAATGGGGATGGCAACTATAGAAACACGTCGCAGACAACAAGAGAGGAGCACAGATCCACATAAGAGATTTTATTTTGGTATGCGTCACTCCCACAATGCACTGCACAAAGCAGCTAACTGTGGGCTTCCACCACACCAATCACATAAAAGTGAATATACCGTGAATACAACATTTTTTTTTATATGAAAAGGGTCATCGCATAAGCGAATTCGCACATATAGAACACACACAAAGTCCAGGAAACCTGTATCATCATTCATTGTATTATTTAGGTGGTTCCCTGGCTGAAAAAGGATGTTGCATTTATCTTGGGATAAAACTTTTTATTCTGGGACAATGTGCAATCATACAAATGTCCATGTTGGGTGTCCAGGATAAATCATAAAAAAAGTTTCCCAGATAAGAGGTAGTTCTTTCTATCTATTCTATCTACAATCTATTCTGGAATGTTACAAAGTATGTCTATGGTTATCCCAGGATTGTATCATTGATTAAATGGCAGAAAAGTGGCACTGCATTCAACTGCTCACTAAACCATCAATAGAAGGGTGATTGTATATACATGCCAATCCTGGGATATTTTTGTTCTGAAAACACAGGTACAATTTACCAGAGACAAACATCTTTGTCTACCCCTTGCAACTTAAGCAAGAAAACACTAAGCATAAAAGAGGAAAGTTGCAGTGGAGCGGGATTTAGAAATAAAAGTATAGAAAATAAAGTAGTTGGCTGTAGGAAAAGAAAGTAGTTGACTGAATTCCTTGCAGACAGCTGTTTATGGTAGCTCCAGGTACTGTGGGGTAAGAGCTACCTTATGAAAACACCCTGGAGGAAAAAAAATAC
The DNA here is from genome assembly GCF_000455745.1 of Alligator sinensis. Taxonomy (NCBI): domain Eukaryota; kingdom Metazoa; phylum Chordata; order Crocodylia; family Alligatoridae; genus Alligator; species Alligator sinensis. The sequence continues at coordinate 443,965 of NW_005842542.1, forward strand.
ATATTTTATCCCCTTAATTTGCCAATCATGTCTCTTCTGAAGTCAGTGCTTTTAATGGCACAGGTCTGGTTGATAGAAATGGTGGCAATGGAAACGGTGGAGAGAAAAGTGATCTTGGTCTTTCTACTCCTATAAATATTACTTGGGATCTTGCATCCACCAGTGTGGTCTCTCTCAAACTGCAAAATAGTAACCGGATGGAAGATAAGCAGAGAAAATGTAGGACAGCACAATACTGGATTTTTCAAATAGAATGGTAAAATTAGGTGAAAAAACCCCACAGAACAAAAAGGCAGCAATTGGAAATGCGGGAGAAATAGGGCAGTTACTCTTCTGAAATTTGCAAAAATATTCAGCAATAAAGGTTTTTGTAGCAACATAATGGTCTGCAGAAGTTGTTTTTTTCAGTGATATTATTTATAAATACAGGGCCCTGGGCCAATGATGACCAAATGCACAAGACAGTTCACAAATAACATGAGAAATTCCAACAGAACATAGAAGTGGGGATATCAAAATATTTCAGAGACAAGTTTTTTTTTTCATTTGGTACTGGAAATGGAGAAAAGGAGAGATGCAGAAGTGAGAATGAAAATTAAAATTTTTTATGTTTGAAAAATTAAGCATTTGAGGGTTTTTTTTATGGTTAAAAACTAAATATTCTGTAGAAAACCAGACAAAAATATGCAAAATGTTCTTTCTTCCAAAAACAGTTCAAACAAAAATGTTATTTATCAACAAGCTGTAGATAAACAGTGTAAAACCAAAGGTACTCCCCTCAACATAGGGCACAAGAGTTTCAGTGGAAGTGTTGTTAGTGTAACAGCTTCTTCTAAGTCCCATAACTCAAAGCTTCCCAGGAGGAAAACAGAATATACAATATTCTGCTTACAAGGTAAAGTATAAGTCCATTTGAAGAGGATGTTTGCTATGCTGAACAGTAGCAGGTGTGTGTTTATTTGTTTGTCTTCTTAAGAATCACAAATTCTCTCCATAAATGCCATTGAAAGGTTTCTGCATGTTAAGCGCATTTACAATTTTAAAGCATTTGTTTAATGATGAATTTGCCTCATTGAGGAATCTCACTTTGGACAATGGGCTCCTTCCTGTAACAGCACTGCGCAGCACATTGCTGTAGCAGCTTATACACTGCTTTACTACAAATTTCAAGAGACATTAAAGTAGAAAGTAAATGAAAACATTGAATGTGGATGCAAATGCAGGAAGCTAGAAAAATGAGGATCAGTCATCTCAGAAGTGTATGTGGTATAGTACAGCTTGTCCTAGGATCCTGGACTTTTTATTTTTTAGCATATAAAGGAAGGTCTGAAGTAGCCTTGATTTACATAAATGGAGCAGCATGTATCTACTTTCATCTTTAAAGGGCAGGTCCAGTTTGCAAAAGTGGTGATCCATCCTGGTCCAGGCAGAGATGGCTTAGCTCCAGACAGAACATTTGTACCAGCACCTGTGGTAATCTCATACCGAGGTACCTCATAGCTAATCCCTCCATGGGCTCTGCTGCCATAGGAAAGATGAAGCCAGCTGCAAATACTACTGTAGATAGCCCTGTCTTTACAGTACAGTCCACCCTGACCTGAACTTCCTTTAACACCTCTTTCCTCTAATTCTCACCAACTTAGAACTTCATTGGCACACATGTGGGTAGACATATAACTCAACTCTGGCTCTGCCACCCATGAGTAACAGTCATTGCATGTTCCTGCCAATGAAACAATTAATTTGTCTGGTGAGATCCCTGGAGAAAGGAATCCTCTTCCACAATCTGAGGGCTGGCATAGGCTCCATGGCACGCAAAGCTCCTAGAGGTGCTATGTAACAGGAGAGCCTCCAGCCCCATGCCTTCCTAGCTACTGTGAATGCAGAAGGGCAGGGGCCACTTCTGCGCAGTCTACCTACTTCTTGTCCTCTCCTACATTGCTTTTGCTGCTAAATGAAAACACACAAGCCTCCAGAGGCAGATTTTACTCCTGCAAATATTAAGACTGAAGACAGTGTGTTTAGCCTCCAAAAATTCTCATTTAGTAGAGAGGTGTATTGATTTAAAAAATGAATGGATTTAGACACCCTGTAAATCAAAATAATATGTCAAGCTGGAATCTTAGCAGCCTGAAATAATGTTACCTGCTGTACTCTAACTCAGTTTAATTCCAGCATCTAACTAGAACTAAAAATCACAATGTGAGAACAATGCAATTAGATTTCAGACAATTAAAAAATATACCATTGCTCTGTCATAAGATTTGCTAAGTTATAATAAAGCGTGTTCATATGTGATCTAACTGGGGAAAAAATCATGTTTAAACCAGGCACGAGTCCTGTTTGTCTGACTCTCAGATAACAAAATTTCAAGCTTTTCCTTTCCCTTTTTCCCTTTCCCTTTCCCACTTCCTTCCTACTTCTTTCACTTTTCATATTGCTGACCAGAATCAAGTGTGCTCTAATTGTTACAGCAGGATTTCTAACATCAGTCTAAAGGGTTTCTAAGCCCTTGGAAATTGCATCATGTTGGAACATGTTAACACTGTGTAAAACGTGACTTAGTGTAGGCAAGGACTCTCCTGGTTAAGGTCCTGTTGGCTGATGGTGTGTTAGAAATAAATACAACCAATTCCTCCTTTTAGGGCTCCTACATAGTTCTGGCTAACTAGCACTTGAAATTAAGCTGATTTTGAATAAGCCACTCTTACTCCAGAATGTGTGTCCATGTATACACGGAATAAGGAGTAGCTATTTCACTTCCAATTCATGCTAGGTTAATTCACATTATTTTCCCTGGGTGGACAACCCCTTAAACTAATTGGGCCGTGTCATCATGCAATGTTTCACATGCTGTTGGTTAATACAATGCAATTTCCCAGTGAGTACCAGATCTACGTGACTGTGAACAAAGTCCTTGATGCGTCTGTGCCTCAGTTTGTCCATCTGTACAATCGGAATAGTTCCCTAAAAACAGGGAATTGTGAATGAGTGGCATTGAACTGAGGTTAACCATTTAACACCACTCATTAAAGGATTTCTGTCTGTCTCTCTACAGTGCTGTTACTCAAATTATTTAGTGTCTTCAGACAGGTAGATATTTCTTCTGCCATTGTGTTGACTTTACCTCCTAAATGAATAATTTGGGTGCTTGTGTTTGGTGCTAATGTTAGAAAACTGAGCCTTCATTATGTTACAGAAAATTGTAATTAAAAAAAAAAAATAGAGATCTCTCAATATCCTTTAATGCCTGCATTTTAGAACAGAGCTTTTGAGGCTGCCTATGCCAACCTCATTACTGTGCAATGTAGTTATCCAAACATTATCAGAAGTCTGCAGTAACACACTAAACCCTTGAAGGTTAACACAGCTGGATTTGTCAATGCTTGTTGAATGTAGTAAGATATTTGTTCTTTAGGGAAGTTTCTAAAAAAAAATCCAACTGTCTGGTCTTTTCTCCTTTAATGAAAATGCTAGAAAAAAAGAAAATATCACTTTTTAAGTTTTGAAAAGCTTAACCTTTCTTCAGGGACATGTTGCAACTTTAGTAAGAGTCTTAGTCTGAATGGATTTGGTCATGGCCGACATCGTCCTTCAAGCTGACCCTGTGGTCATGGTAGAGACTACCATTAGTTTTCTCCTTTAGCACTAACAGCTGTCTGAAGCTTCTTCTTATTCAGAGGGGACCACTTCTCCCAGAGCACTTCTTCCCTCAAGAGTAGTAGCTTCTTCATTATAGCTCACTGTATCTTCTCTTACAATGCCCTCTGAAACCTTTTTCCCTTAAACCAAAGCCTGCTAGATCTTACTAGTATCACCTTCTGTTATGCTTCAAAGCATCTGACTGGCTGAGACACCATCACTGAGACAATCTGAAGCATCACTGAGATGCAGGCCATTATGGTGTCTATATACAGATACTCATGCCCATCCCAAGTGTAACTTGCAGTTGTAACTGTAAATTGAGCAAATGAAAATGTTACTGAACTATGGAGATAAGAGTTAGATTGTGATGTCTACATGAATAAAACATAGTAGGGAAGTTATTTCATGGAGAAATGATGCAAGAGCAAATTGCCATGGATCAATTTAATCTAATTTCTTTGTCTTGCTTCTGGGATCTAAATAAATGTTTTAATAATTTATTAAGGGGGGGCATTTAGTAGGTGGGAGGGAAGTGAAAAAGGATACTTTAATATGAAGTAGAGAAGGAAAACAAGACATTCAAGTTAGTCATTATAAGCTAGCTGGTATGTAAGCAGTGCTGGTATGTAAGCAGTTAAAGCAATGTGATACACAGGGGAAAAGACAGGCTTGTTGGATTTAGAAAGACATTGTACTAGAGTACAGAAATTTGAAGGGCTGTTTATTGTTGCTATGAAAATTCTGAAGGAAATAATGAATTTGTGCCCAAACAACAGCAGTTGCAAAAAGAATATAAACTCATATGTTGAAGTAAAAATACATTATCACCAATCTGAGTCCTGCATATATGTATTTAAAATCAAGTGTTTAGGAGGCACTTATTTTTTGGGGGGTACTCAAACAACTCTCACTTGTTCATTCATTTCTGCTCCTGGGCTTCTGTATTTATTGTAACTTTGGAAGATTTTTTATTTTAGCCACTTGATGTCCTGTTTCTCACCTTGTCCATATGTGTATGCAAGTCATGCCCATTTGTAGCCATGCCGTGCGTGGCTCCTTGTATGGTCTTGTTATGTGGTGAACTATCTATTACTATATGGCATAACAAGCCAATACAGCTGGCCTGCCCATTAATTTTGTGCCAGTATAACTGCTTTGATGAGGAGATTCATTGACGTTGATACACTACAAAACCCCTAGTGTGGATGTGGTTATATCCATATAGAGCTGTTTTAGGTCTTATCTACACGGGGGGCTTCTGCTAGCATAACTGTCATTCAGGGTTTGAGACGAGATGTGATCCTTGACTGACATAGTACAGTTTTCTTCTCATGGTAGGGATCTGGAATAAGTAATACCAACAAAAGTGCAGTTTGCCATTATATGCTGTGTTTGCAGTAAAAGTCCCAGGTAGGAATATTGGTTTAGCTTTGGCAGCAAAAGTATACCTAGTATAGACTTAGCCTTATACCAGTATAGGTTATCCCTCCTCTTCCCATCTAGGAGAACTGATACCACTATACAGCTTGGCCCACATGTAGCTATGTCACTTAGGAGTGTGAACAAAATCACACACCTGTCCAACCAATTTAGCTGTACAAATGAAAACCCTAATGTTGGCAAAAACATCCTGTTGCTGATACAGTTTATTCCATCTGGAAACTGGTTTATCCTATGTTGGCAAATAAATATTTGTATAGCATAAGTTCCATTTCCACTAGCAGGGTTTGCTGGTATAGTACTCCAGCAAACCCTTTTAAGTGAAGGCAATTAGTATGATGGGGTATAACTTTTGTATGTAAACAAGTCCTAAGAATACATCTGTTCTTTACATATTACTGAGTGGCATCCTTAAGTGTGGAGTGGCCAAAGGAATGTTAATATGTTCCAATTTTGTCCATTTTTATCTGCTATGGTGGACAAGACAGCAAGCATCCCAATATTTGGCTGTGTTCTATTCTGCGGTCTGTTTCTTTCCAATATTTTTGTGGCATTTCCTGAACTAGCTGGAGCAAAATCTTTGCTTTTTTTTTTTTTTAAGTTGCATTAATGTTGTTTCATTATTGACTGTTAGAGAAATAGTTTGTGTTTGATCCTCCTGGAAATCAGACATATTAAACTCCAAAATACTCCTGATCTCCATTAACCCAAAGAATGGGAATCTCAAGGTCACCCTGTGCCCAGGTCTCTGAGAATAACTGTTCAATATACTGTTGCCGCTTAGCTGGGCTAGCTAATTTTGCCTAATTGATTTTTGTGTTCTACTGAGTTTATGCATAAAGCTAAAAACAAACAAACAAAAAATCCCAAGATTTATTACAACTAGGTATTTTTAATATTAGCGCTGCCCATCCACATTGACAACATCATTAAAAAAATAACAAAAACATCAAAAATAATATCAAGAGGGATCCACCTTTACTGAAATTTAACCAACCCTTCTATTCAGGTGGATGAACATAAACACTTAATTGAATTCCAGCAGGATCATGGGGCTAGGAAGTCTTAAGCCTTTCTAGTTCAATGTAAGTGCAGAAAGTACAATCTAGCTTTAGTTTTTCCCAAAGCACAGGATTGGTTTCAACTTGCCTTTTCATTGTGGGTTTGTTATACCAGCTGTGTAAGTTACTCATCCTAGCATAATTTTGAGTCTGTAGTCCACACACTGGGTCTGTGTTCTTTTCCTAATACCATACAGACTTTATGAGAAGCAACTTGGTTCCTCTACAAAGACACTGGACTGAAGGTTGGGAGACCTGGGCACTGACTTTTTTGGGAAAATTGTTCTGCCTCAGTTCCCCACCTGTAAAATGGGAAGAAAATAATTCTTATTTATCTTTGTAAAGTGTTTCCAGATCTCTGCCTATAAGTGCTATTTAAGGATGATATATATTTTACTAAGAAGAAATTAAGAGAAGAAGGATGGTCCAGTGGGTAAGGTACTAGATGTTGCCTTGGAAGATGTGGCCTTAAATTCCTTCTCTAATAGACATTTATGCAAGACTTGTTTATGTCTCAGCACCCATCTGTAAAGTAGGGATAATGCCACTGTCCTACCTCACAGAGATGCTGTGAGGATGAATGTTTAGACTGTGCAGTACTCAGACACTATGGTAGTGGGGGCCACATATAAGCACTACAGATAGATTTAAAGGTTTGCTCAATTTAGCTCCCTATTTTGTACCCAATAACCACAATTGAAGTTCACATGGAGCTGTAATTTGTATTGATTCTCTAAATGTTTTTATGTTTAACATTTTCAAAAGCTTACTCTGTAGAATAACAATATGGATCTATCTTTTATATAGCTATAGATCCTTCTTATTTCAATACAGGGTACTTGATAAATTCTTTACATACTTTGTTCCGTATTGATAGTGCTTTGTTGTCAATGTGTACTGTAAATACTAATAGATTTACCAAGCCCTAATTTAAAACTGGATTTTCCGGGGAGTAATGATGGTTTTATAATATTATTAGAGCTGAGATGAATTTCAAATAAACTCTGATGCAAATACAGTTTTGTAATTTGGGATTCAGATAAGCTCTTGTGATTCCAAATTTTGTTTAAATGCATCTAGCCGTGCAATTCCTCTAGCAGATTTGTTCAAAATGTTGTATTTTAAATTTGTGTACACCTGAAACAGTCTGATAAAATCTGGATCAGAGAGAGGCAGTTGAAATAAAAAAGGTAATGTTTTGCAAGATTGTATTCTAAACAAAACCATTCCTCTTGCTCACCTCTAATTATCATTGAAAATGCTTTCCAGTAATAAGTATCCAATAGTTAACATTTCTTGTAAGGCTTTCCTCTCAGCATTTTATATGGAGCTCTGAGGCTGTTGATTGGATAAAAACCACAATAGGAAAAAAAGTCATGACAGAATGTATGACAGAAATAATGGTTTTGCTTTGTACATCTGTCAACTAATGCTTAACTAATGCTGAATTACTGTCAAACTCCTAGGGTGTTTGCTTTACATTCCACCTGAATACACAATGACTTCATGGCAATGAATTCTAAATACATGCATAATGGCTGGACATTTAGAAAATTAGGAGTGTAAAGAACTTTGGGCTGGATCCAAAGTGCCTAGAGGAGTACGTAGGCAGATTTAGGAACCTCAGTCAAAAATCGTGACCCAAAAGCTTCCTGCTCAGTGGCTGCTTAACTATGGACTTGTTTAAACATGGTAGCTATTTTCCTTTTTGACCTTAAAGTCCCTTTGGCACCTCTAGTTTTTCCTCCAGAAATATCCCTGTGTTCAGTGTTTCTGTTGGCTAACCCAGCAGACGGGCTTTCTGGGTCACCTTTCTCAGAGGTTGTTCTTTCCCCATGCATTCAGAAGAGAGCTTGACTTTGGGTTTTGGATTCACTCCAGAGACCAGATGCTGAAATTAGGGGCTGTGGTGTTTCACTTGGAGGTGCTGAATTACTGCTTAAGGCCTGGCCTTTTGGGTTTTTTAAAGCATGTTTTCTAAGTTTAGTAATAGGTGCTTGGTACCTTAGCTTTCATATGTTTCTTAGGGAACAGCTGCTTGACATCAAAAAACCCATCATGATCATTGGCACTTTTGCTGGCATTCTCAGCAGAAAGGGCAATGATGGCTGTTATGGGAAGCAGTGTTTCCTAGTGAGTAGAGCACCAACCTATGTTCTGTTTCTGGCTGAACTAACGGTCTGTCAGATAATCTAGGACAAGATGCTGTCTAAGTTTGCCCATATATAAAATGGTCCCTGTGATTCCAGCTGGGTTCTTCCATTGTTACTGGTGACTAAAGCTTATTCAGGTTGTGCTATGTTCTTAGGCAGACCCAGCCAGCACCCACTGCCCAGTGGTTTTGCACAGGTATTACCTGATGGGCCTTTGGACTAAATTAGTCTGATGCTGGTGCACAAGAAGAAACTGTATCCACCTAACTCCCTCTCAGCTGTGCTATATCTGCAGAAATAGCAACATAGTGAAAAACATATTTCAGTCACTGCATTTGGGAATGCAGTTGCCCCCAGATGCCTAGATCCTATATCTTGAGATGCATGGGTTTTTGATACAGTGGCCCAGATCATGCCCTCATGGTCCATGCATAGAAAGGGCTTTCCCTGTGCAGATCTTCCTCTTAGGGAGGCAAGGTTCTTTGGGTAGATGTGATATCTTTTATTAGATCAACTAAATAATTGGATAAATTGTTCTTTGCAAGCTTTTGGGCACAAATACCCTTCTTCAGGCATAGGGAGAGTTTGCTGGTGTTTTGTGTGCTCTCCTAGGTAGAATAGAGGCCAATATGCAAAATGCAGGTCTGTGAAAATACAAATGTGTGGCAGTGAGGATCAGAGGGAAAGGGAAACAACAGGTGTGAGACAAGTTGCATATTGGCTTCTATTCTACCCAGGAGAGCACACAGGACACCAGCAGATTCTCCCTATGCCTGAAGATGGGTGTTTGTGCCCAAAAGCTTGCAAAGAACAGTTTTTTCCGACTATTTAGTTGGTGTAATAAAAGATAATACATTTACTCAAAGAACCTTGTCTCCCTATGTCCTTAGACCAACATGGCTACAACCAACAACCCTAAGAGCACGGATCTTCCTCTTATGCAGCAAAGGAATAAGCCTTCCATGTTGTAGGCCTCTGGGGAAGTGGGCATAGCAGGACCAACTATATATTTTGCACTCCCTCAGAACCGCTTCTACAATTGGCAACTCTCCCTTAAAAGCAATTCTGATGGTAGGCTTGGTCAGGAAGGTTAGTGACCAAGAGCCAGGCTGCCAAGGCTGCCAAGAAGCCAAGGTAGACAGCTACAAGGAGCAACAGCCCTGGGGCAGACGAATAGAGCTTATGTGTCCCCTTCTTACCCAGAAGACCCATGTGCATCACAAAGGAACCAGCAGATTTGAGGACCCCTTTCTTTGTTTTCACAAGGCAGCTCAAACCCTCATGCTCAGTGGGAGGAATGCCTCAAGAATCCTACAGTATTTTCTGCCCCCGTGTGAGTATTAATACACAGCAGGAGCATCTAAACTGCTATTTGTGTTTGTTTATTTATCTGCATGTATGAAACACCTATCTCCTGCCCCACGCTGGTGTGAAGGGGTAAACACTGGGCAATTCAACAAGCAGAAAGATCTACAAGAGAGATTCTCCCTTCCCCCAACTTCTGATTATTTGCCTTTGCAAGGAGTTGTTTTACTTGAAACCATGCTCATTCTTCTTAGTTTAATGGCTGCTTAAATGATTTTGCCTTACAGCAGTACCAATGGCAGAACCAATATATGGCAATAGAGAGCTCAGTCCCCTGTGCCAAGCAGATTTGTTGGTATTCCCCCAGCCTCTGTAGAGCAGTGTAAATGGACAGGGCATTCTTTACTTCCTGCCATAAACTGTTGGGTATTCTGCTATGATGGATAAAACAACTGCAGTGTTTCAACCCAGGGGGAGCTTCTCCACCATTGAAATGCAGCTATTCCTATTCTAGATTTTGTTGTCCAGTTTCCACACTTCTTTGGAATCATGTGGGAGGAAAGATGCTGTCTCAGTGTCATTACCAGCTGCTCAGTTGAGGAACAGATAATGGATAGCTAAGATCTGCATGGGTGGAACTTGTGTGGGCCAGCGTGGAGCATCAGGGAAGCCAATGAGGCTCTATGCTGAACCAAGTGTCTGCCCATATGAAACGATTGTAGGACTGAGAGATGAGTAGCTTTGCTCACCAGTGCTCTGAGCAATCAGCCCATATGAAAATATCTAGCAGGTAAGGTGAACTGTGAAGTATGATGAGAGGGTTCAAAAAGGCTGTGTTTTGACCGAGCAAGGGGAAATGAATTCCCAAACCAATGTGTTCTCACAGAAACATATCCTAGTCAGAGCAAACAGTTTCAGTTTTAAGTGCTTCCTCTCCTCTCGTCCATCAGAATAGCTGGGTTAAGAATGTGAAATTTTCAGATCTTTGTTCTGAATAGAGAAAATTTGAAATGTAAAACATTGCCACCAGCTCTGTCTGGCCAAATTCAACGCGACCAGTGTGTTTCTAATGTAACAGTGCAGTACCCCAGGTTCATGCTTTGGGCATGCCTGCACCATTGTGAAAACACACCCAATTATTCTGTTCATCATGTGCCAAATGCTAAAAGTATGATAATGCAGCCACTGTTTGGTGCATGCACAATAACTCTCAGGTTCAGGTGTGTTCAGTGGCACGTGCCCAGAGCTACTCTAACAGCAGGTACGTTATATTTGTATGGCATTTGTCTTAAGTGCTCGAGTGCGTTTTCACAGTAGCAGTCCCTAGCACAGTCAGAAGTGGTGTTGACATGCCTTTCAGTACCATAATATTTGATCAGAGATGCATGAATACTTTTGTTAAGGCACATTTTATGGAAAAATGTATGCTAATTCCTTGCCACAAGGCAAGAATAAAGAAAAAGTTAGCTGGTCAGCAAATTTGTAAGATTTTTAAATTATAATGAAAATGGAAAACGATTTTCATGAAAATTTTCAGGATTCCTACTTCCTTCCTCCCCAGCTCCCAGCTAGTCCTACACAAAATATTCAAGAAGATCCTTCCAATATCCTATCAGTATGGAGTACATTAAACAAACATCCTGTAGTTTTTCACTACAGCCACTAGGGAAAAATACAAGCCTACATAAAACTGTACAGTTGTTTTTAAAAACCAACAGTGTCAGAGGTGACTAGTGTTTAGTCTTTGAAATGATGCATGAAGTGTATGCTTGAAAACAAAAAAAAACATGACGTGGTAACAGAAAGTAAAGAATGTACTTGCAAGAGTCTTTTGTAGAGTTATTTAGAAGTGGAATGATCTCAGCCAGGCAAAATACAGCGTCTAGTAATTGACTGCTGTTTAAGACTATGTTAACTCTACTATGGGTATTTTGGCATGACTACGTGATAGAATTTGATAGGCATCGCTATGTCTTTCAGGAGTCAGGAGACTGATCGGGTGCAATGCCTAACTGACAAAGTTGTGCAGCAAAAGCGCTTAGAAAAGATGCAGATATATCAGCAAAATTATTTTTTTTGGCAGGACAGCTGGATGGGGGCCTGGGCTAAGGCTGAAGTGCACTTTGCCAGTGTAAGTTGTGTCCATACTTAGAGCACTTTGTCATTGTAGTCATACTAGCAAAGAGCTCCCAGTGTAGACATCATCTGTCTGTATCCCAGTTTCAATAACAGAACAATATAACACATGCCTGCTCCCTATCATATTACTATTCTCATGATGATAATGATAGCTTTTATATAGTGCCTTCCATCAGTAGACATCAGAGCTTTACAAATGAGAGAGACATCATTATCTCCACCTTACTGAGAGGGAAACTGAGGCACAGCAAGGCAAGTGACTTGTCAAAGTCACCAAGCAGGCCAGTTGTCAGGTCAGGAATAGTGTTCTGTACATTCGGCCAGGCTGCCTATACTTAAAGCAAATCTGCCTGCCTTAGCTTCTTGTTTCATATCAAATGACTGAAGAATCATTAAAAACAGAACTATAGATCAGATCCAGTGTGAGTATGGGCTGGATCCAGTGTTAATTAAAGTCAGCAAAAGTCCTTTCTTTGACTTCAATGGGTTTTGGATCTGACCTTCTAAGAATAAATGGACAATGCTTCCTATTAACTCATTAGTAACCACAGCTGGAACTCTAAGATTTAATGTAGTTGTTAACACATAGAAATAAAATACTATTCAAATACCATTTTAAAATGTCATTAATAGAACATTTCATTAATGTGCTATATTGCATCATGGGAGAGTGGACAGCACTTACATTAAAATAATTTTAAACAAATACATTATACATAAAGATTTATAAGACATATTTACATAAACCAAGCCTTTGTAGCAGTGGACCCACTTATGTTTTATGATGATACAACCAGTAATAATTAATTCCTCTTGAAGAAACGAGTCTATTAAGGGAATACATTTTCTATGTACCAAACAAAAATCAAATCTATAATGCAGGGGAGCTTTTTCAAATGACAACGACTTAGATTTTAGAAAAGCAGAGACTGCTAGATGTAATTTTAAAATCTGTCCTCTAAAAATGTATCTGTAAACAGGGGGGCACAGTCTCAGCATCTACCAGTCTACCCAGTCCACACAGACCAAACCAGTTAGAGTATTAGTATACTTGTGACAGACTGCAAGGCTAGTTATTCACTGTGCAATTTTGGCTACCTCCCTTCTCCTTTGCCTACTGGTCAGGAAGTCAGAAACTACTCCATAAAGTGACCCACCTCTCAGTATTATCTGATCTCCCTTCTCATCATGAGTGTGCAGACCGCCAATCCTCCCATCCGTGATTTTAAAACACACTGTGGCAACTACAACAGTTGCGTATGTGGAAAAAGTGATGAGGTTGCCTAAGAGCCTGCAAGGATGTTTAAGTACACACACTGGGAAAGGATTCTATGTATTTGCTTTGTCTTTTTGACAATCTCTGTGCTACTATTTAGGGTCACCTGGAGGCACCCTTCAGCCAGACCAGCCAACCTGGCAGTGGCCTAGCCCATCCACGGCAGCTCCCCTGAACCCTGATTACCTGGAAATAAGTAGGTGAGCTAACGTTATGTGACCAGCTGGGCTACAAGCAAATGTTGTACAGACTGGTGATCCTTGCCACAGTTTGAGACTTTTTGTACTGCCCCCCAAAACTACTTCTAAATACCCCAAGCCTCTGTATTCTTGTTCGCATTGTCCATCTAAAGATGTTTTTATATTTTCCTCAAATTTTCAGTGGCCTGACCTGCAGAATAGGCCGTGTTGAGTCCTGGAGCAGTAACAGTTTTAAGGTCCAATATCTTGCAGTGTGCAATGGCAGAGTGGTTAAGGTGTCTTGCTATAGTTTCCAAAGGCATGAGGCTTGAGCCTTACTCCAGACTTGTGTTGAAGACTGCCTGATGTTGATCATCGATTGGACTGGAGAGTCAGCGGTGGCTTGACTTGTTACCAGCCTCATTATTCTCTGGCATGCTGCTTGGCCAGCTAAACTAGGTTGGATCTTCTTATCCATCCTGGCTAGAAACAGGAGCTTTAATCTGGAATACGTCTTGGCTTTTGAAAGATACAAGAATTGGTGCTTGTTAAAGCAGGTCCTTAAAGTACAGTGACTGTAGAACTGGTATTGTGGGATTCCATGTTTACTGTAGCTCACTGATTCCAAATCCAATCTGCTAATTTTGATAAGTAAAGGGATAGTTTTTATAACTTCTGGCCTTGTGAATAAAGCTTGGGTTCCTTGCTTGTTTCCTTATCATGGACTATTATTGATAACAAAGATTCTGCAGGCCAAATTAGACCCTCTGAGATACCTGGGCTAACACCGCTGAGATGTGCAGATCTCAAATTGTAAGTGAAGTGTCCAAGCGCACGCACATTACTAACATGTTTATGGAATTTTGTACCACCATATATAATTACAAAATAACCATTACAACTAGTCTGAGTAACATACACCGTATTGGCACTCAAACAAATATATGATTAGTACAGATTTACTGGTCAATAGTCTCCTATATCAGGTTTCACCATCTACAAAAGGAGGGGAAATTCACCAGTCCTCCAATCCTATATTCTTCATACAGGCAAAACTCCCACTGAGATCTTATTGAATTCAGTGGTAGTTTTGCCTGTTGTAGAGCTATGGAATCTGGCTATTTACTTGGCTAAAGTGTAGTTACCTTTATGGTGAACGTAGAAGGAAAGCTGCACATATTTTCAATGCACGTTGCACTTCAGGGTTATCAATGATGTGTGTGGAAGGGCTGGGAGACAGAGGACTGGTTTCTTTTCACTGGGATCCCAGAACAACCTGTCCTAATGGCTTCACACAGCTGCCACTGGTATGATTTAGTTGTAGATATTTTTCCCCTACAGATTTTATGAAAAAACAGGTTGAGTTGCTTTTTGTATAAACTGAGGCAAGTGTGACATTTTTACAAGAAAGCCCTGCAGATTGATAGAAGTCAGGGTTTCTTGTAAATTGCCATGGTCTTAGGGTAGGAACATGTCCTAAGAAAAAAATTGAAGTGCCCACCCTGCAAATTTCCATTGTCAGCCCTCCTAATCTTCCATCTGCGTCAAATGAAATGGCAATGTTCACTTGCTTAACTCTTAAAGGACTCTTGCACCTCAGCTTCCATCAGGAAATTGAGACACACATATTCATACACCTGATTTTCCTTGTTTCCTGGACCAAATGGCAGTGACAGTCACATTCAGTTGTCAGTGCATGCTGCTTAATGGGAATGGAAGCCCCAGTCTAGTCCTGGGATCAGATTTGACATCTAGCCAGCTATTTAGATTTATTCCCTCCACTTTTTTCAATAGCTGCTGATCTTGTTGGAAAAAAAAAGAAAAAAAAAGAAACAATTTTGCACATTCTGTAATGTCCATTCTCTCTTTTACGTTGCCCCTTTTGAATTTCAGGCTCCACACAGACTTGTTCAGGTAGTTCCAGCAGACCTAAAAAGTCAATCTTCATCTCTTCTTGGTACGGCACCATCTACAGAAATCAGAGCATAAACGCAGAGAGAGAAAGGGCAGCAACAACAAGAGGAGAAGAAAGCAGTATGCCTGGGAGAGGGATATGAGGAGAAAAAGAGAGGATTGCCTTTGATGTATTCGTTTCCTCTTATTAGTATCCTTCTAGTAGTGCTCAGGCTGAGATAGCTGACCTGTCCAAAAGTTAGTGATCCACACACAATCCACTCCCAATAGTGCAAAAGTACAGACATCATAGATGAAAATAGCAGAAGTCAAGATAAAGAAAGAAACCATGGGCTGTTAGATATGAGTGCGAATAACCTAAGTTCACCCAAGTGGCAGAGGTACTATCTTAGTTTGTGGAGAGTAAGGAAAGAATTTCTTAACAATCTCATTCTCTCACCGATAAGCACATCTCTCCTGTTTTCTATGCTGCTACTGATAAAGCCTGCCCACACATGAAAGGACTTGGCAGGGTACAAGGTCAACCTTACACAATTTCCTCTAATTGTGTGGGTCTGGCTGACCTTCTTATTTGACAGCAAGGAAGGATAGCTGCAGACAGAGATGACAGGGAAAAGCCTGGCAAAACTTTTCCTGATATTGTTGTAGGATGCTTCCTATTATTGCAGCCCATGATTTCCATAATGTAGACTCATAAACACATTCTATCAATAAGCAGGACTCTAAATAGGATTGTCTGATGCATATCAAGGCAACCATCAAGTTGGGAAGCTCAGCCATCTCACCCAATGGCAGTTTTACAAGGTCCAGAGAAGACTGAATGAAAGTTAAAGGCAGCCTTGAAAAGGAAAGAGAAGAAAAATGGCAAGTCTCCACTTTCCTGCCCATTTCTTCAGCTTTCTGAATTTTCACTTACTCTTTCATAAAAAACCATGAAGTAGAAGAGGAATAAAAGAAAAATATGTACTGGGTGCGTCTACACATGCCGATTTAAGAGTTTTCTTTTGCGGTCAGCTGTATTGATCTGTGGCTATATGGTAGAGAGAGTTGTTTTGTTCAAATTGGTATCTTTTATTAAACCAACTTGGAGGTGGGTTGATGTTTCTAGCAATCTTTTGGATAACACAGTATCCTTTTTTAGCTAAGTGGAGTGCAGAAGGGGGAGACTCCTCTGTGTATACTGGGGAACCCGTCAGTAGTCTATGTAAGTGGATAGGGCAGTTGAACTGCTCTGAGGCTAATCATACATGCGTGGGGGGGGAATTTTTTTTTCTGGGTTATGGCATGGGAACCTGGTATGGTTGCGATTTAAGCAGACTGTAGCAAGGAAGATAGCTCATGTCTCTGTTCAGTCCATAATTTTTCATGTCCAGAGTGGTAATGAAGTTGAGTTCATGGGCATGTCTTTTGAAGGTGTTCCATAAATTTCCTTTGAGGATAAGGACTGAGAGATCTGATAGAGAGTGGTCATTTTGGGGGAAAAGTGCCCCTCCAGGCAAATGTAGGTTTCTGTCTTTGATGGATTTCCTGTGTGCATTCATTCATGATGGCAGGTTCTGGCTTGTCACTCCCACGTATCTACCGTCTGAGCATTTTATGCATTGGATGAAGTATATCGTGTTCTTTGATGTGCAGATGTAAGATCCAGGGATGGTGATGGCTTTGTTTTCTGGTGCAGATATTTTGGGGGCTGTGAAGATGTGTTGACACATTTTGCATCTCTTTTCCTGGCATGGTTTGGATCCATTGGTGGTAATTTGGGCTGTGGGAAGTTTACTTCTGATGATGAGTCTTGCCAGATTTGGAACCTGTTTAAAGGCTATGATGGGTGGGTCAGGAAAGATCTCTTTTAGTTTTGAATCTTTTTCAAGTATAAGTTGAAGCTGTTTAAGGATTTTCCTTACTGTTTCAATGGAGGGATGGTAGGTCAATACTAGTGGAGTATGCCAATTTAAGGCACTTTAGCCTGATTTAAGGCGCATTAAGGACGCATGGCTACACATGCATGCCTTAATGCACCTTAAAAATGGCGATTTAACCGGCAAAAGCAGGTATCAAATATAGGCGCGAATAGCTAAAGTGCATTAATGCACATGTAGACACATTAAAGTGAATTAACACAGTGTATTGACTGACTTGAGACTAACTTTAGTCCCATGTCAGTCCACGCATATGGTATTCATGCCCTTTAATGCATTTAATGCGTTTAGGCTTGCATGTGTAGATGTGAGCATAAAATGCCTTATTGTGCATTAAGCTAATGCACATTAAATTTAGGTGCACCTAAATGCATGTGTAGACATGCCCATTGAGTGTGTCTATGTACTGGATCTGTTAACTTTATCAGGTCTGTTTTACTACTTTCTTACTTAGAAGAGCAGAAAAAGTTTTTTTACTTAATTTAAATCAATTTCTTAATATACAAGTCTATTTTGTTCTTTTTGCTCTATCTTCCTTGAGATCTGAATGTGCATTAATGCTTGAGTTATAATTCCTGGATTAGTCCAGCCCAGAGTTTAGCTGTTTGGCTCTCAGTACTGGAACTCTTCTTGGATTCCTTTGATGTGCGGGCTCTCAGCGATCAGGTAGAAAACCTTTTACCAACTTTTTCTAGGAGCTTTCTTGTAGTATTGCCAATTCTACAAAGATACCTAAGGGGGCCCATTAACATCTCAAATGTTTATTTGAATTACTCTCAAGAGAAAGGATGAGCTTTGTCACTGTTTGGCAGGATTGGAATAAGACAAGAAGAGAACTCAGAAGAGGTAACTCAGTTTAAGCTTCCACAAATATCATACCATAACAGTGTCTCCTGATAAACTGATCACCAGTTCTCTGGAAGTAAAGTCTAGCTCAAGTAAGCAGAACATGAAAAGATGGCACAGGATATTAGTAATCATATGTGAAGCATCACCAAGAATTTGCCCTCCACCAGGGAGCCAGAGCATCACAAAACATATTTGTAGTTTTATATATGAAAATGTACAGCTAAGTATTTTTATATATGGAAATGCATTGCTACAGTAAATCTGTTGTGGCCAGTAGAAACTTCTGGAAACATCCAGGCACATGCATAACATTAAGAACAGTGTGTGACTTCACATGAAAAATCTTGTCTTGTGGGCAGTGCTTTATTAATTCCAGGTGACAGTGTTTCTAGGCTCTGATATATTTATCATATTTTGTTTATGGGAACCTAGAAATAATATTGGATTCAGTGAGTCCTGCTGGGTTCACTGTTTTTCCATCAGTATCTGTATTATTAACCAGATCATACAATCTAGACACTGTTCCCTTCATTCCATCTTACTCTTCCTTATGAGACATTAAGCCAAATCTGAAATACACCTGCAGTGCTTATTAACTTCCTTGAGAATTGCACGTGTACCTCATCTGAAATTTGAGCTCACAATATTTTAGAATTACCTCCTTAAACTACAGAATCCTTTACCTAAGTAAAAGCCAATGTAGAGCATTTTTAATTAGAAAGAATGGAAACCTGGATGACATATGCAGGGGGCATTTATACCCAAATTGCTTCTCATTCTGATATGCAGCGTCTGTCTCTTTGTTTGTATCTATAAGCATGGGTAACAATCCCAGCTTTCCCATACATGTCAGTATCTCTGTGCCTTCCTTGAATGTCCTTTCGAAAGCGCTCCTACTCCTGCTAAGAATCTCTGTTCATGAAACTTATCATTGCCAATATATATCTGTGAGTAAAGTGATGTTCACACCATGTCGAGTTCTTATGCTGTATGTGTCCTTGCCAAAAACCCAGATTTAGATAGCTAAAATGATGGAATAATTATGTTCTGACAACAGGCCTCTGCTAGGTGGTACAGCATTAGCATTGAGGTTTTCAGGGTAGTGGAAGTTACATTGATGAATCCTAATTTATGGAATCCTTACCTTTTGCAAGTTTTTACATGGAGGCACTGACTAATTACAGCTTCCATAATCAAATAATACAACAACTATCCAGAAAGTACATGAACCAGCACCTCATTTTCAATCATTTGAAGTACAACCATACAAATCTTTGGTGCATGATCATTCTTCAGTGAGCCTATTTAGCATATGCATTAAAGAATAGCCATGTGGATTAGTTTGAAAGATTTTTCTTTGGGAAGCCTGCTTTAATAGGAAGATTTTCAAGATTTGGAAGTCACTGCTAAGTATATGTGCAAGAAAACTTAAAGTTTGTTACCTTAAGTTTGTTCTGTCAAACACTGTAAAAGAATTCAGACAAACTTAGAGTCACAGAATCATAGAACAGTAGGGCTGGACGGGATCTCGAGAGGTCACCTTGTTATGCCCGTGCTTTGAGTCAGGATACATTAAGTGGAGTATATCTAGACCTTCCTGACAGATGTGTGTCTAACCTGTTCTTAAAAGCTTTTAATGATGGGGATTACTTAACGTCTAAAGGCAACCTCTTCCAGTGTTTCTCTGTCCTTAGTCAGGAGGATTTTCTTAGTACCTAGCTTAAATCTCCCTTGCTGCAAATAAAGGCAATTAATTGTGTCCTACCCTACAGTCGGTATGCAGTACAATTGGTCACGCTTCTTTATCACCACCTTTTAAGTATTGGACAACTGCTAGCATGTTTTGCCTGTTTTCTCTTTTCTAAACTGAAAAGGTTCTGTTCTTTCAACCTTCCCTCATACATCATGTTTTCTAAACTGCTTACCATCTTTGATGTTCTCCTGTGGACTTTCTTCAATTTGGCTGCATGTTCCTTTAAGTGCGGTTCCAAAACTGAACAAAGTACTCCAGCTGAGATCTCACCAGTACTGGGTAAAGCAGAATAATTACTTCCTTTGTCTCACATAAGACACTTGCTTATACATCCTTTTTTGTAACAGTACAGTGGTGACTCATTCAGTTCATGGTCCATTCTAGCCCCCAGATGCTTCTCTCCCATGCTGCTTCCTTGCCAGTTATTTCCTATTTTGTATTTGTCCATTTGATTTCCCCCAAGGTGTGCTTGTCTTGGTTGAATGTCATGTTATTGGTTCTTCTGGCCAGGCAGGATCAAAAAGCACACTTAGTTCTGCTTCATACAGGCAGAGACAATTCTCACCCTCTTCTGCTAAGTCTCAGACCTGATCACCATGCTTTATGCCAGTATTCTCAGCTAAGGTGCTATGGTGCCCTGGGGTGCCATAAGATCCTTTTAAGGGTAACATAAACAGTATTAGTGCCATTAGGTGTGCAAACAATGAGACAAGATAAATCCAGAGATTTCAAATAGAAATCCAGAGTGTCAAAACAATCTGCCTTGCTACGGTCTTTCTGAGTTCTTTGCAACAGAAGAATTGCTCTATTATTTTTATGTAGTCAAAAAATAACTGGCATTTCCTGAGGGGTGCCTTGAGTCTAATGAGGTTGAGAACCACTGTTCTAGGGCCATTAAATCCTCATATAAGACTGTCAATAAGGTGGCGTGGCATTAATTTTGGTGGTGCATTTTGTGGTGTAGATAACTTTTCCTTTGGCAACTGGACTGAGGTCACCAAGCACATTTCTTAAAGGTTACCAAAGATGGTTACCATCAGATGGAATTGATATTTGAATGCTGTAGCCCTGGGCTAGATTTAAATCCACAATCCCAAAGTTAAAGCATATCCCATCACCAATTCCCTGCACTGTTCAGCCTCAGGGAACTGCCCTTATGGTTCGATATTACAATTAGACAGACAGAAATGTATTCAGGGATTACATGAGAGAGTCTGTGTACAAAAACAATCTTGAACTAATCATGAATATTTTCTGCTCTTTCCACAATTGTATTAAAAACCTGCTAATAAAGTTGTTTGCTTCCATATGTCTCTTTTCCTGCTTGTGGTGCCATTTAACAACTGTAATCCAAACATACCTTAAAGAGGAAGGGGTTGCAACTGGTGAAATAGTCTGAGAGAGGATTCCTTTACAATACCTATATGTGTGCTTGCTTTATGCCTTCCACCTCTGTGTGGTGCATGAGAGTCACTTCTTGTTTACTGAAGGTGACTATTAAAATATTGTATTAGTAAATATACCAGCCAACTGTGAAGAGGAGGGTAGGCACATTAAAGTAGAAAGATTTAAAACTGGGCAAAGTAGGTATAAAAGGCTGCAGAGGGCCAAGCTGCAGAGAATCTGCAGGAGGGGTTTTATAAGCTACGCATTAAGATTCAAACTGAAGAGCACCTGGAGCTGAAGGCCAGTGCACTGGACCAGTGCCCCAGGTAGCCAGTGGAAACCTGCCCTGATGCTTCTTTTCATGGCAGCTGAGCATTGTCTGTCATTTGCCCCTTCTCTGATCAAGAGCATTTCTTGCAGGCAGTGCCAGTTCAGGTGAGGGATCCCGAGTGGATTTCTCACCTCATTGAAGTCAGTGAATATTTTGCCATTGACTTAAACGTGGCCTGGATTTTACCCACAGCATTCAGTTTCGTTTTAAAAGGTCTAATCTTTCTCCTACTGAAGGAAACATGAACAGTTTAAATGAGAGCATGATTTGGGCTGGAATTTCAACCTTCCTCCTCCCTGGGCAATTGCCGATATGAGACCTCCTTGTAGCCTAAAAATGAGAGAACCAAACCATTTCTAAGACTGACATTAATACCATTAGAATCAGCTTCTTGGAGATGCGCAGAAGTGAAACAAATCCTATTACCTCCTTGGAGAGTGAGAGCATTGTGTTACTACAAAGCCAGCAGGCTGGATCCACCTCAGTCTTTTTCACTCTTTGTGCTGAAGTCCCGTATTCTTTCACATAAAACCTTAATGTATTTAAATTGCATTTGTAAGATATTGAACCTGACAATTGTACCTGTCAGTAGCATGAAATAGCTTTCCCTCACCCTACTGAGGAGATTATATTGCAGTCTTGTTGGACCAGTTTTCAAAAGCAGCCTTGAAATTTGTGCACCAAAAACTGTATGCCCAAGAGTGTGTAAGAGCAATTGTGGACACTCAGGAACTTGAATGGGTGGGTCCAAATGACTTCTATTTAAGGAAAAAACAGATAGGTAGCATTCATGCATGCTCCGTTTGAAACCTAAATTTGTGGGTGCAACTGTAGAGTTGTGTAGGTGCCAGTCTGAAAATATGGCCTGTTTATGACTTTGTGCTATACATATAGGTTGCAACTAACCTGCTAAGGTATGCTAAGAAAATAAGAACTGGAAAGTTAATATATAAAGTTTATGGGATACTCTGATTTAAGACAGAGTATAATGTAAATGTTTCAATTTCAGGTAATATAAGGGGAAGCACAGATTTTCTTCTAACATGCGCAGGCCAAATCCTGAAGTTCTTATGCAAAGGAGCTGATCCTCAGGTGCTGTAAATTAAATAATTTAAGTTGAATGCTAGATGCCCTCAAATTTCCACCAGCTACACCTTGAGGCCATGACCGATTCTTAATGTAACAGCAGAAACGAAGGCACTTGTCCAGGTTGTGATTAAACACTTAAAGATTTAGCCCAAATATACATAACTGCATTCATGTATACGTTTTACCAAATAAAAAAAGTCAATGAATGCTATTTTTTTATTGCCTTGGTAATGAACTTGGTATAAATACCTAGACAGTCATTCTTCATTAGCAGGAAACCTGTTCTAGTGTCTTGCTAGGATTTGGGGACCAGATTCCCTAGTTTGTTGCACCAGTTTCCTGCTAATTTAGCTGAAGTCAGTTGAGGTATTACCCTAAAACTCACATCATAGCGTGGGGAGTGATGCCCTTTCAGGTTTGGAAATAGCAAGCATACTAAGTTTGCAAGAGGAGAGGATGATAGAAAGTACAAATACTCTGCAGCTCATGCTCTGAAAACATTTAAAAATGTTATTCTTTAATGATACATAACTGATGCTAGTCCTATAGAGGCTGAAAACCATAGCCAACTTTTCCCTAATGTAGCCTTCTCAGCATACTAACAATTAATCAGTCTTTAGCAACAAGTAGTCTGAAGCAAATAAAATGTGACCTAAAGACTGCATGAAACTACACCTTGCAACCAATCATAAAATCTAACATGTATTTGTGATTCCAAAAGCACTACACTTTTCTAAATTCAAATATTCTTTGGACTTAAATGTCCCTTTTTAAATGGGCCATACCTGGCTTCTTGTTAATTTCTGTAATTTTTTTGTAATGCTGTGCAATAGAAACTAACATGAATGTCTAGAAGTGTGTTGTTTAGAACAGATCACAAACGTAGTTTATATGATGATATTTCAATCTGAATAATCACAATTTGCCATCTGACATGAAAGTTATGGTGATACACAAGGCAATTCTGTTAATGTTACAGATACACAAGGAATAAAATTCAGCAGTTGTATTGATAAATATATTTTACTGTGGTCTACGCAGAGATAAAATAATCCTCTCGGACTGCAATTTTGACTTTGCATGTTTTACATGCTTTTTAGGTGCACTTTCCTTTTCTATATGCACAAATACATGGAATAGGACTGAAGGGAACCATGTTATGAAAGACTCTGTTAATCTGTCTTTGACATAATACTGAGATAATCCTACCTATGGATTTAAGAGCCTGATTTTAGTCTTTTCTCTGGAAAGCTATTGGCACAGACCTTTGAAATGCTAGCATGGCCTATAAGAATGCACACTATGGTTGGTTCAGAAGATCCTGAGATTGATCCCAATGTTTTCACTCACTTTCTCTCCAACCTTGAGCAAGTCATTTAACCTGTATATCATTTCATTTCTTCTTCAGTGAGATGGAGCTTTTAATATCTACCTATCAGAAAGAGGCTTTTTGAGGCTTAGTCTGATGTTTGCACAGCACAGTGAAGAGCAGCACTACAGACATGCTAGGTTCTATATTGCTTAATTTCTAAACCAGTCTGAACTCTTTGAACACAAGGCACTACATAAGCACAAGGATCTCTTTCCAGGACCAAGCCTTTACATATTAAAGAGGTCCCCTGCTTCTATGGTTTTGGTTAGGCTGAGTCATGGCATAGGTGTAATGGATTTACTCTACAAGGAAATTATAAATCAGGACTATTTAAATTCCATTAAAACAAGCATCTCTTGCCTTTACTTGGGGTAGGCATCTTGGCAATTACTAGGTTTTCAGTTAATTTTAGCCATCAAGAAAACCCATTTATTTCTGATTGCTTTCAATGCAGCCATTTGAAAAAGCACAGTGCATTTTCATTTCCAATGATCTGTTTTCCATAGGGGTTATTACAGTGTGTGCACTATTCCATGTAGCTCTGTTAAAAACTGAAACTATTGTAATTAACATATCAAATTCTTACTTCTGATGTCATTTAATTCATTACATTTATACAGTGTGAAAGTATTACAATGATGAACTAAAATAGTCTATGTTAAAAATACTCAATTAAATTAGCCTCTCACCACTGAAAGTCATTTCTAAACTCTGGGGCCCAGATCCTGAGCTGTGGCATAGGCACAGCCAGTGCAGTTCAGAGGAAAGTGCAAAAGCAGGTTTACATATTTATATGCTCCATATTTATATTTCCCAGCTGCTGGGTCTGTCTGCAGTCAGCAACTCTGTCATAAATTAGAGTAAGTAAAATATTTATCTAATTTGTGTGTTGCAAATGCCCGGTCAAGCCTCTGATGTTTTGCAATGGTGCAGGGATGGCCCAGCCACAAGTTCTTTCCTCCTGCTTTGCCTCCCACCCCAGCGAGGGTAAGGGAAGGTAGCACAGGAGCTGCTTCAGTGGCTCTATCTCCCCTGGGGGTTCTTCACCATGGGGAGGATCCTCCAGTGGCTGTATCCCCAGGGCTCAGGTCTCTTTGTGGAGAAAAACTCAGGCCTTAAGTGCTCTAGAGAATTTTAAAGCCCTCT
This sequence comes from Alligator sinensis, assembly GCF_000455745.1. NCBI lineage: Eukaryota > Metazoa > Chordata > Crocodylia > Alligatoridae > Alligator > Alligator sinensis. The sequence goes on from NW_005842542.1 coordinate 468,922, forward strand.
GATATTTCCATTTTGGTGAAAACAAACACAGCTAACACAAAAATGCTGCAGTAAGAATGACAGGGGCACAAAGTGCACAGAAAATCCACCTACTGAAAACGGGAAAATCTACCCACTTAGACACATTTTCTTTTACTCAAGCCCAAATAAGACTCATGCGTGGTGAGGAAATGGGGAATGGAAATTACTGACAGCTTTCAAAAGAAAATGTCAAGGCTGGAAAGTGAAATGATACTTTAAGAAATGCTGATAAAGCCTGTGGAAAAATGTGAGAGTATTACCATCGAGCCTTGATATTTCATTTTTCTTTAACTTCTAGCCTTGAAGTTAGCAATCTGAAGTACAGATTACAAATCGTGTATATTGGAAATATTGCTGTAGTCAACTTATTGAGCAATTTAATATGAAAACCTGAGATAATCCTCTTCCAGATTCTGCCCTGAATTTGGCCCAAATAAGTACTGTGCCTTGTGATTAAATGCCCTTTTATGGAGCAATATGGGAATAATCAGAACGTTCCAACTGCTTATGGGCCTGATGCAATGTTTCATTAACATTTCTTTTATTCAGGGAAAGACAGAGTAAATTCGCAACGAGGCTGACAGTTCTGGTAAAGCGCCTCCCTCTGCTCATACTTGCCAGGCCAATGATCTGGCGGTAAGTCCTACATGCTGGATCCACGTATATGTAAACTACCTGAGTAGGCTCCAGCCTTGTCTCTTTGCTTGTTACCAGTCCTGGGCACAGACTCTGACTCTCACAAAACTGGGATGTCAAGGCACAACTGTCCTAGAGACCCCAGCTGCATAAGCACATCCTTTCCTAGACTTTGTGGGAACAGTGGCTTACAGCGTTCCTCTCCAGGTACAGGTAATATTGCAAAGGCTTTGTAAAACGGATGTAAAAGAGCTGCTCTTTACTTTAAACAGTACAAGAGATACTAAGATCCAGACAAAGGAATAAAAGTTTTATGTACCCTTCTCTGCCTTAGTTTCCTCACCACTCCAAAATGTTATTTGAGCTCCAGATGAGCTCCATGGTGCCAAGGATTGCCTTTCCTGCCCATGGCTTCTCCTCTCAATCATGGGGGGGGGTGTTGGGGAGTGTGACAGGGACTGTCTGCTCTTCAGCTTTCACTATTTACTGTAGCCAATGCGAAATGTTTTCTGGTATAGCCTCCAGCAGCCTTTATGAGGTAATCCTTTGATAAACCCTTGTCAGGAATCAAAGGCCCCCACCAGGTGACCAGTTGCTTAGACTGGACCTCCTGTTCAGACTGGTTCTTCTGAGCAGTAACCAACTCTGTCCAGAAGTGCTTTCATTTGAACAACACCCAATAAGCTTTAATGATCTTCTACAGTTAGCGTTCAGTGGGAATTAGGTTACTAAATGCCACTAAGGATCTGGGTCACTTTTTCCACAATACCCTATGCACATTTTTCTACTGTTATTTTTACCTTTCTATTTCAGCACCCTAAGCTTTTCTGAGCAGGGTTAAAACTAACTGATCCCCCAAAGAAACACAAAGCACTGTTACCTAGCTTCTGCCATAAACAAGGTGTACCACTTGTGTGGCAACAATGTAAAAATAAAGCTTCATAATGATCAGGGATCTGGGTTTTCCATGCTACAGAAAAACGTGGTAAAACCCAGATTTTCTCATTTTAAGGAGAAAAACCTGGAGTTTCTCCTTTAAAGGAAAAATGTGGGAAACAGTGGATTTCCTCTTGCAGGCTTGCAGAGTTTCAACCTGCAAGGGGCTGGGGAGAGCGGGAGAAGGGCGATCAGCAGAGGGCACCATGTGTATGTGCGCATGTGCATACACATGCACATGGCCACCAGGCAGCCTGGAGAGCAGCTCCCACAGGTAAGTCTGGTGGGGGAGGGTTACTGAGGTCCCCATAGTGAGGAAGGTAGTTGGGCAGGGCTAGTGCTGGGGCTGGGGCTGCTGGTGTGATCCAGCCCAGGTGGTGCATGGGGCTTCAAGCCTGGGGCCAGGGCAGGAATGTGCGGCTGCAGGGCCTGGGTAGGGGGTGGAACGGACCCACAGGCAGCTCTTCCAGGGAGGAGCTGGGGGGCTGACTCCTCACCACTGTGTCCACTCCCAGGGAGGAGGGTAAGGGGGGACATGTGCCCCCCATATTTGTGCGCAGGGTGGGTGTAGGCTGCCCACTGTGGGTTTGGGGCTTCCTAACCTGCTGCCTTCTCTTGGGGCCTCCGTGGCCCCGTGGGTGAGACCTGGCATGGCAGGACAGAGTAGGGTGGGAAAGCTCAGTGCTGCTGACACAGGCCCTGAGCTGCCATGCTGAGGTGCCCCCTGCTCACCCAGCAGCAGTGGGAGGCACAACACTGCACCGCCACTCCTGCTAATGTTGGGTGGGCAGGGGGCACTTTGCCATGGTGGCATGGGGCTTATGGTGGCAGCATTGAGATTTCCTGCCCGCTCTGCCCTTCCCTGCCACGCCGGGTCTTGCCCAGTGTGCTGCAGAGGGAAGAGCAGGGGGAGAGCAGCAGGGTGGGAAGCCTTGGCCTGCAGCAGCCTGCCTGCATCTGCCCTCACCCCCGCACAGGCTCCACTCTGTCCATGCTGCCTCTGGGGGAAAGAGAAGCAACTGCCGCTTTCTGTGGGCAGCAGCTGGGGCTTGGGCTCTGCTGGAGGGGCAGGAGGCTGTGGACCTGGGTCACTAGCCTGCTCTGGCAGGGCTGGGGGGCAGGGGCCTGTGGGTGGGGATTGAGTGGCACCAGCAGGACCCAGGGTTCTCTGGGTGGTGAGTGAGGGGCACTGGCAGGGCTGGGGGTCTGTGAGTGGGGAGTGAGGGACACAGGCAGGGTTGGGGAGGCTCTGGGTGGGGAGTGAGGGGCACCAGAATGGGGGGGAGGTGGGGGTGGGGCTGTGACTGGGGAGTGAGGAATTTTGGGGGTTTTAATCAGAGAATTTGTGTGTGTGTGTATGTGTGTGTGTTAGTAGAGAATTAGCAATTTTTAAACAGAGAAAATCAGGATCCCTGATATAATGGATGATATAATGCATGCTTATGGCTACACAAAAATATAGTAATAACAACGTAACTTTTCATGGGGCTCTCTCAAAGTGCTTTTGTCTGTGAGTTCACTATGGAACTATCCCTGTTTTACAGATAAGTAAACTGAAGCCCAGAAACTAAGACTTCTATTTAGCAGAACATTTAAACTTGTGCTTAATTCCATCCTTATTCACAATAGCAATGAAATGCATGCTTAACTCTAACCATATGCTTAAGTACAATTGCTTTTAATGGGAGTTAAGCACAAGCTTAAATGCTTTGCTGAAAAAAGCTGGTTTGCTGAATCAAGGTCTAAAGGCTTTGTCTGCAAGACAAAGTTGCTCCAGTTTAACACCAGGGCTAAGTATAGACAGTCAAAAAACCCGAGACTGAATTGATTCAATCTTTGCAAGTTAGTCTAAACTGCATAGATTAAGCTGATAAGCAAGTGAACAGACATTCATTTTTGATGCTGGAAATGCAGGCACATGCCTGCAGTGGCCCAGGCCAGAAGCTGCGGGCACTAGAGCACACCTCCCTACTTGGCTGGAGCAGACATCTTGGGTCAAGGTTAGCCCACCCTCCCTGTGAGCGGGGTTTGTAATGGAGGCGCAAAACATCCTGGCATGCTAGACTACCATGAGTTAACTTGAATTTGGAAGGGATCTGGGACAGAAATTCAATAAACTGATTTAACTCAAATCAGTTAAGTCTGATACTACATCCATCCAGGTTTATCTTAAACTGGTTTCAGGCATTTTGAAAGCAGTTTATGTGTACTGAACTTCTGTTGTGTTACAGATTTAAATTGGTTTCTGATCACTTATATTGGTTTATGTGTAATTTCTGCCCCTAGCCCAGCTGTGAATTTAAACTAGTTTAGTTGAAATGGTGCAACACCTAGTATAGACACTCCTGCTTCAGTTTAAGATGGGGAATCATTTAAAAGCTGATTAGAAAGAGGCATATGATGAACTGAAAAAAAATACACTCAGATATGTACTCTGAAATATAAGCCTCTACACAGGGCTTTGTACCAGCTGAGCTAAATTAGTTAAAAAAAACCAATTTAAGTTAAACTGGTGCACATTTTTCATGCCTCTGAGATGTAAATGACTTACCAGGGACCACATATCAAGCCAGGGAAAAAGCTTGTGCCAGAATCTAGGCATTGTGCTGATCCCTAGCACTGCTGGGTCACTAACTTCCTCCTGGACAGAGCAGAGCTGAAACTAGTTATGTGCCTGCATGTGAAAAGAATCCCAATTTTTCAAATACCTCCATACTTACAAGAGTGCTTAGCTTTCTGGTGACAGGTTTGCTTAGTTTCATTTCTGGTGAAAGAGAATATGTCGAGGGCAACAGAATTGTTCTTCTGGATGCAAAAAGTCAGCTACGTACTAGGGCCTTTGATGCCCTAGATACATCAAACTGCATAATGTTATCTCCTAATAGGAGCCCTGGGATTACACTTGAGAAATTTGCAATGTTTGGTCTGTCACACCCTTCCAGAGGATTGAATACCGAGGCAAGATCAGAATATATGTCATAGGTGCCCACCTCCCCTTCAACACGCTGGGGACTCCATCAGCCTGGCCCCATAGAGTGTGAGGGTGAAGCACAGTCTCAGCATAAATTTAAATTAGATATCCTGAAACCTCACACAGAAGGATCCCCTAGGTATCAAGCTCCCAAAGGATCCCCAGTGGCTTTAATCTATCTCACATCTTCATGCCGTTTTCACTCAAGAGAGTTGTTTGTAATGGAGTTGGAGGGTGCCAGTAATCCATAAAAGAATGACAGGCAAGCTGTTATATTGTTATATTTTGCTACCTATCATTTTAATGTCACTTTTAATGTATGAATTATACCCCCATTGTGTGTAATTATATTTCTCCTCCCAACCCAGCTCAAGGAACAATGAAAAGATGGTGCTGTTAATATTAAAAACAGCACATCTTTCACAAAAAAAGTTAGAGGTCACACCTTAATTCCTAGTGCATGAGCATAGTTAATCAAAAGATGATGGGACTAGAATGAGTATGGGGACAGAAATATCCTGGACAATTTCTGATGGAATTTAATTAGAAAGGATATATTAATAGCATTTACATCTGCAACTCTATTTTGCCTTGTTATTTGAATATCCTTACTCAGACCTGAGTTGATAGGAAGCACATTTAACTGCTCCTTTAAAAAGAGAGAGAGACAGAGTGACAGAGAGAAAGAAAGAAAAACCTTCTTTCTTATGGTGTAAAATAATGAGCAAAAATCAACCATAATGAAACCTAATGGTGATAATCCCCAAAAGGAATCTACTACTTCTCAGCTCTCCTTAGAGTTCCTCTTTTAGGTCAAGAGATGGTACCAATCGATGAGGCATTTTACAAAAGTTTCCTTGTTCCTGCCCCAGTAATGAACCTTCAACCTTTAATTTTCTTAGTGGCACAAAGTTCCTGAATGTGAAATGAACCACTTGGGTCTTAATGTTGAAAAACCAATTATTTATGCTAACTGGTATGTTCCTACTTTTCTGACTTTTTTATCATATTGCTTAGACAAGTCAGTTCATCTTAAAATGAAAAACTGCTTAGTGCATGAATATTACATTAGGATAATAACCTCTTAACTAGTTGGCTTAAAGACCACACGCGATCATTAGTTACCTCACTGCAAAGACAGGGGCCTTATTCCCGATTTAAATTCATGGAAATCATTGGTGTGCTTTGCTGAATGGAATGACTAGGAGAATTTTATGTACAGATATACATAATTTATACAAAGAGAACTGGGTTTCCCTCTCTTCCCACACAATATGGATGGAGGATTTTTTTAATATTCCTTTTTATTAATTTTTCTTATACAGAAAGGAAAGAAAAATAGATTTAATACACTCAATATATTTTATTACATCTGGATTTCAATTATAAGATCATATAGAGGACTGTGTTTCTTAATTCATTAATTAAGAAATGAAGTCTTCACTAATTAAAGTTGAATTCAATAAGGTTTGCGAAGTGCCTTGCTCAGAATGAAGGTGCTACAGAAATGCAAAGTGTTTGTATGATTTATTTATTATTGTACTTGTTTTCCCTTCATCATTATTATTTACCTAGACTGCAATAATGACTAGAGGTCCCTGTGACAGATCAAGGTCCTTTTGTGCTACGTATTGTACAGACAAGTCAAATAAAGGTAGCCTAAACTCCAGAGAGCTCATAGTTCTGGATTCTGACTTCTATTAAGAGGAGCATAAACACACATAGAAACAGGCTTGTGGAGCATATGAGGTGACAGTAAAAATGGTATGAGTAGTACCTCAGTGGACAAAGTAGTCATAGCATTAAAGAAGCATGATGGCATGGTGATAGTGGGGCACAAGTCTGAAACTCAGGAACCCAAGGTTAATTTTCATGCTCTATCATGGATTTGCCCTGTAACTATGGGCAAGTTACTAGCTTCTCTTTCTCTCTCTCTCTGAAAAATGTGGATGATAGCACTTTCCTACCTCACAGAAGTACTCTGAGCCCTGATACATCAAGGACTGTGATGTGAAACTGCAGTAAAGGCACCCACACTGGTATCCTAATATGGGCAATAAATCTGATACGATTTTCTGTAGACCCACCAGAATATTCTGAATCTGAAATCTTTACCATCAGCATTGTGCATTGATTTGCATAGTCCTCTTGGTTTGAAACTGCTTTTAAGTAACAGATCCCAGTGCAAAGGGAGGTCTGTCTTTGCCTGATGCCAAGACCATTTTGTGCAAAGATGACTTGTTATGAGGAATCCTGGCAAGTCATGATAAATGGAGATCTTTATAAATTCCAGATCAGGTAAAGCCCACATTTCGTTCCACCTGCGGGTTAGTAAGACGTAATCCCTCTAGCAAGACACGTCTAGTTACTTTTTTTTGCCATGACAAAACTGGTAAACAGCCACAATCTTAAACCACAGTCCTC
>NW_005842542.1:475940-488316 GCF_000455745.1 Alligator sinensis
CTTTGGATCAATGAGTAACATCAAAACATAGGCTGATGCAAAAACCTTTGGTCCTGTGGATTCAAGCAACAATAGAAAAATGAACTACATAGTGTTATCAGAGGATGATCATGTCAAACTTATACAATATCTTTTAACAACAAGGTATAATAATGAACTTCTTGGATAAGGGTAATGCAGTATACATCATTTATCTAGGTTTAAGCAAAGCATTCAATACCATGCCCCTCAGAAAATTATTGGCCAAATGGATCAGGATCAGGATCAATGCTACAGTGATGAGGTGGATAAGGAGTTGGTTTAGTTAGAGACTACAGCAGAATATGTTGAAAAGTGAATTACCTGACTGGGAAGCAATTACCAGTGGTGTTCCTTGGACATTGGTCATAGAATGTACCCTGTTTAACATTTTTATCAGCAGCCTTGGCACTAGGATAATGTATGTCCTCATGAAATTTGTGGATGACACTAAGCTGGGTGGAAGAGTATTGCCAAGATGGCAGAAAGTTTGATTAATATACAGGAAAAATTAGATAATCTTGCAGAATGGAGCATTAGAAATAAATCATAGAAAATTAGGGTTGAAAGGGACCTCAGAAGGTCATGTAGTCCAACCCCATGCTCAGAGCAGGGCCATCCCCAACTAGATCACTCTAGCCAGGACTTTGTCCAGCTGGGCCTTAAAAACTATCCATGGATGGAGATTCCACCACGTTTCTGGTAACCTGTTCCAGTGCTTCATCACCCTCCTAGTGAGAACATTCTTCCTAATATCCAACCTAAACTTCCCTTGCTGCAACTTGAGACCATTGCTCCTTGTTCTGTCATCTGCCACCACTGAGAACTATTTAGCTTCATCCTCTTTGGACCCACTCTTCAGGTAGTTAAAGGCTGCTGTCAAATCCCCCCTCAGTCTTCTCTTCTACAGACTAAATAAGTCCAGTTCCCTCAGTATCTTCTTAGAAGTAATGTGCCCCAGCCTCCTCACCATTTTTGTTGCCCTCTGCTGGACTGTCTCCAAGTTGTCCATATCCTTTCTATGGAGGGAGAGGGGGGCAAAACTGGCCTCAGCAGTGCAGAATAGAGCAGAATAATCACTTCCCTCTATGTGCTGGCAATGCTCCTACTAATGCAGCCCAGTATGCCGTTAGCCTTCTTGGCAACAAGAGCACACCGTTGACTCCACTGTAGCCCCCAGGTCCTTTTCTGCAGAGATGCGGTTTAGCCAATTGGTCCCAAGCCTGCAGCAGGGCATGGGATTCTTCTGTCCTAAGTGCAGGATTTTGCACTTGTCCTTGTTGAACCTCATGAGATTTCTTTTGGCCCAATCCTCCAATTTGTCTAGGTCACTCTGAATCCTAACCCTACCCACCAGCATATCTACTACACCCCAGCAGCTTGGTGTCATTGATGAACTTGCTTAGTGTGCGGGCCCTCTCCCGATCCCACCTGGGTTGCCATGTGCGAGTTCTCTCCCGATCCCATCCTCGTCGCCATGTGCGAGCCGGGGGCGAGCCGGGCCTGTCTTTGCGCACGCGGGCTGTGGCCAGCAGCCCGGGCACGCGGGGTCGGAGAGGACCGGTGGCGAGCTAGAATTAGTCACGGACGCGTAATGGTTGATTTAAAGATTGTTTACTTACACCAAAAGTTGTGATTTTTTGTTTGTGTGTGCTTCAGCACTGCTAAATTATTTTCCCGCTAAATTGTGCTTTGCACCGTGCATTTCCTGGATGCAAAAGAAATGCACCATGCAAAGAAAGCTACAAATTTGGCGGGAATACTCCGTTGCACCGGGGTTCTCCTCTGCAGCAGAAAACTCCACCGTGCAAAGAAGCTGCAATTTAGCGGGAAAATAATTTAGCAGTGCCGAAGCACACACAAACAAAAAATCACAACTTTGGGCTGTGACACTTAGGATGTCAACTATCCCGTCTTCTAGATCATTAATGCTAAATGGGGATGTCCCAGGGTCAAAACCCCTCCATGCTGCGAAGTAGCAGTGCAGGGCACACCTGCATGTGTGGTGTGTGGCACAGGTCTGTGGTGCCACATACCACATGTCTGCACTCCTCTGGACGCAGCCAAGGAGGCACTAGGATGGTTATATTTAAGGCATCAGTAAATTCTGATCATCAACGTTCAGCTATTAACTGCCTACTGATAAATTTTGATTGGAAATTAGAAAAAGGTTTTGTAACTATCAGAGGATTGAAATTTTGGAACAGTCTTTTCAGCGAAGTAGTTGGGGTAAAGAAGCTGAGTCATTTTACATATGAACTTGATAAGTTTATGGAATGGATGGGATGATGGGACAGGGAGTTCTGGCTCAGCAGACAAAGTGTGTGTGTGTGTGATACGTGGAGTCGTGTTTGCAGCCCCAAGGGTGGAGTATAGAAATACCTCTCTTGTGCTGTGTCTGGTAATCCCACATGTCAAGGCTTTTACTAGTTACTGATTAGAGCCAGGAAGGAGTTTCTTTCCTCTCATTAATATTACTGACCACTGGGAGATAGCACAGGGAGTTTTCCTTCCACTGAAGGACGTATGAGGAAGTTTGCTACAGCTAAGGCTGGAGGTTTTTGAGTGGGGTGCACTGTTAGGGTCCTGGCTAAATGGTGTTGCTCAGGGTTATACAGGGCATGTCTACACGTGCATTAAGGCGTTTTTCCAAATGTGCATAAAATTTATACCTCCAGTGTGAGGTACTAAAGAAATGTGCGTTAGGTTGCCTTAATGCGCAGCAACAAATGTGCATGATTTTTAAGTGACGCTTAATTCTCAGTAGCCTATTTTACTGAACTAGCATAATTGCATGTTTTTTTACTTGACACTTTAATGCGCAGTAAAATAGGCTCCTGTACATTAAAACACACATGTAGACACACCCACTGATCCACAAATTTGAGGTCAGGAAGGAATTTTTCTCCTAGGTCAGACTGATGCCCACTGACTGGGAGTTTTTTCTAATCCTTCCCTATTCTCCCCTCCACCCGACCTCCAATGTAGCATGGTCCTTTTTCTTGGCTCTTCTGATCATATGTTAACCATCCCTGTCATTGCAGGGCTTTGGCACTGCCTATACCTCCCCTGTTTTGGTATACTATATGATATTGATCTTGATGTTTTGAATATAGTTCATTGTAATTGTGGGTGAGAGTTTGAGTTTGCAATTTACTTTGTGAACACAGGGGCCTGGACTCAGTGACCCAGGAGGTCCCTTCCACTCCTGTGTTCATAAAATTATTCCTGTTTTTCATTGACTTATTTCCAGTGATAGTGATTTTAGAAAGGGCAAGCATTTAGCCAAAGAAGGCGGCGTGTTCAAGAGAAAAAACCCCCAAAGTGTGGGTAAGACAAGAATTCTTGCTGTACGTTTAGCCTGTGAAAAATGCCACGGGGTATCACCACAGGACCACAAAGCCATCTCGTGAGAGGTGGGGTGATTCATTGCCTTATAGTAGCCCTGGCATTCATATTAGAGACATAAAGGGGTAGCATAAGAAACTATAGTTTGCGCTGAAAGGCAAAGGGGATGTTCTATGTTCTGCATCCAAAATAGGCCTAAGGAAAAATACAGGAAACACACCTTGAGGTGTGACCTAAAATAATGGCGTGGAGAATGCTTTATTGCCTTTTGTGATGAGCAGAAATAATTGCTTTTTTCTTGCTTTTTCTTTCTTCCTCCCCCCTCCTTTCCAAAATGTCACAAATGTGGCATTTGGGTGATTTCTAGTTGCTGTCAGAGGATCAATTGTCTGATTCAGAAGGGTATTGGGAAGTTTCTCAGTCCTCAGTTAAATAGGATACATATGTATTAAATCCTTAAACAGAGCTTTTCTCCCGAGGGCTTTATTTGAATGTGTTCTACAGTGTTTTCAAACAGTGTGAATAAAACTAGCTTGCCTGCTCAGCTAATGAGCTTTAACTTCTTTGTTTTTTCTGATGTCATAAACCTTTTTGTTTTCAAATCAGCCACAGTGTCTTCTAGGGAAGACCTGGATTTCTAAAATAAAAAAACAAACAAACAAAAAAACAAGCAGAAATGCACACCTTTCTACAACCACCTCAAAAAATAAACCCAATAAATATAAAAATAATTCTGGTCCTCCTCCTACACTAAAAAGAAATCAAAAGGGCACAAACTGAGTATATATCCCTTATGTCACTTGAATGTTATAATGGAAATAAACCCAGCTATTTCAATGGTGAAAGTAGGATCACGTATATGGAGATGACAGAGGTAACCATTTCCACACCAGTTCTCCCTGTGAAGAGGGTAGTGTAAGACATATCTGATAACTGAGCTGCATGCCTCTTCTTACCTAAGCAGCACTTACGCATTGGGAGCTCCATGATTGTACAAAATTGGCCTTAGGAAACAATCATCCTACAGAGGAGCACGCATGCTTCTTTCCTCAGTGGCTAGGATTCCTCACAGAGAAGAACATGTTATTACACTAAAAAAGGACACTTACAACATCATGTGAATCTTGTTATGACAATTCAGTGGAGGCAATTTTTAGAAAAATTAAAAATAATCACAGAATTACAGTTTTCATGAGGGAACAGATCTCTGCTACATAGAGTCACAAAAGGCATTTCTTCAAAGCCTGCCTGCTTCCTATCATACAACGTTTATGGGATCAAGGAAGACATATGTCTGGCCTCCATAGCACACTTTCACCTTGGCAGAAAAAAGCACTATGTATTCCAAGCTCCAATTTTTTTATTTATTTTCACGTTACCAATCATGAAATTGAAGAAGGCCAGGCTTATAATACAAATAAAATTACATTCTTGAATCCTCCAAGTTAGACTCTGGCTATCATGCCAGTTTAAAAATGCTGTTCCTCATTCCAAGTGTTGCACAATCCACAAGCAGCATAAGAATGGCCTTTCCAGAAGTAGAAGTCCCTTATACTCTTTGTATAGCAGCCTTCAGAATGAGGCTGTGGCAAGTTACAGTGAACCTGTTGTTTCTGACTTACCTTAATCTCTTTACCAGGAAAGGCATGCTGCATATCAGAAAATACAGCAATCCCCTCTTGCATTCTTGCATGAACAATCTTCATTCTGTTTTGTCCAGTACTGGGCACCACACTTTAAAAAGGATGCTGCCAGCCTGGAGAGGGTTCAGGGGAGGGCCACCCGCTTGATGAGAGGACAGCAGGACGGGCCCTATGAGGAGAGACTGAGGGACCTGAACCTGTTCAGCCTCGGCAAGAGGAAGCTGAGGGGGAACCTGGGGGATGCCTACAAACACATCAGGGGAGATCATCAGCAAATAGGAAGAGCCCTTTTCTCCCCAGCACCACTTGGGGTGACAAGGAACAATGGTCATAAGCTGATGGAGAATAAGTTTAGGTTAGAGATCAGGAGGCAATATTTTACAGTAAGGGTGGCCAGAATCTGGAACCAACTTCCCAGGGAAGTAGTCCTCGCCCCTACCTTGGGCAAATTCAAGAGGAGGTTGGACGATCACCTGTCTGGGGTCTTGTGAACCCAGCATTCGTTCCTGCCTGTGGCAGGGAGTCAGGCTAGATGATCTGTTCAGGTCCCTCCTGACCCTAGCTACTATGAAACTATGTTCTCAGACTCAGGAGCTGAAATCCTGACCTCACAGAAGTCATTGGGAACTTTGCCACTGATATCAATGGAGCCAGGAATTCATCCACGATGTTTGGAAACAATGGCTATGATGGAACTGTAGCCAGTGCCCAATAAGTAAACCACTGCTTTAAGCAAGTGCTTTAAGGTACCCTGTCTTCCATGATTTGGGTTTATTCTTGAACTGTAATAAATATCCACCTCTTGACAACAGCTGATAACCTAGACATAATAGTTCATTTAGAGACCCCTGTGATCAGTGCCTAAATTCCTATTGCCAGAGTTGACGTAAATAACACCAGTTCCAGTAATGGCATTAGGCAGACAGTCATGTGGAAGGCTAGCCTGTGAGTATAGCGAAGTACAGAGTCACTGCAGATTTAGCATCTTTTACACCGGTACAAATCAGAAATAATACCAATTACATTAATTTAATAACCCAATTCTTTCCAGTGATACTAGGGTGTACTCTCATTGAGCTAACTTTCTATGGAGTTATAAGCCTATGCCTGAGGTAGAAATGAAGCCAAAGCTTTTGCTGTGCTGCATTTTAAAGTGACAGTGCTTCATCAACAGCTTTCTTTATAGCTCTGATGTCAGGAGTCAAGATTTCCCAGTGTAGCAGTAATGTGATAACTCCTTAGCAGCAGGGATGTCTAGAGCTAAAAGAGATGCGTGCAATTATATTAGCAGACAGCTATTAGGAAGTGAAAACATTTGGCTATCAGAGCAAGAATCTATACTTATCTTAAAAAGAGTATGTTTGCAAAGGAAATTTATTTTGACCATAAGATAAAGATGACCTCTTCCAGGCAACCGTTTTTTCCTGAGAATTGTTTAAGACAGGTTTCATGGTAAAACTGAGACTATTTTTACATGCAGCATACAATGAGTGATTCCTGACCATAGCAAAGATTTAAAAGGTACACATGTGAGCAAAAGTAATCCATACATTAGTTTCTGGGCATAAAGTCCTTCTGGGAGCATAGCAAATCCCTCAGCTCTGGGGTCTACATTTAGATTTCTGACTTAGCAGAATGCTTTGTAAGATCGCATGCAGCTAGGCGACACTCTTATCGACTAAGCAGCTATAATAATAATAAATAATTAAATATTTTGCATTTGTATAGTGTGCTGATCTTCTCATCCAAAGGCCCTTACATATCCTACAAAGGTAGAGACAGCTCATGCTTGTTGTATATTCACCAGATGGTAGTATAGAAATAGCTTGTGCATGGGTGTGAAATGTCATGCTTTAGGGCAATCTGTGCCCATTGATGGGCTGTTTATGCACAGCTGCAGTAGGCATTAGGCTTCTCTGTCCTAACGTGTTTTTGGAAAGATGTCAGAATCTCACTGGAGCTCCTGCCTGGTGCAGAGACATTGCTAGCTCCCAAACATAGATTAATTTTATGGAGAGGAACCCGTGTATCCAAGGGCAGACTTCACCTCTGATTGTGACTGGCTGAAGAATTCTTTAAACATTGCTATTTCCTAGTGTTACCATTAACCCCATAATCGGATGGGGAATAGAAATGGGTATCGGCCTGAAAAAAGTAAGGATTGATATGCTTCTCTCAGTTGAACATTTTATTCTGAAAAGATGTCAATGGCTGAGACGTGAACAGGAACAATGGACGCTCACTGCACTTTATGAGATGGCATAGGTAGGTTCTGGCACTAGAACTGCTACAGAGTGTTATAGAATTCCATGTCCTTGGCTCTCAGGCTTATACAGACACTTGGGCTCCAATTATAGTGATATCTTGCTCTCAGACCAATTAAAATTTCATAATCTCTCCACTAGTCTTGGTGGACATAGTGTTACACCAGGTCAAGAAATATCTTCTAGCTACAGTACTTCTCTAGGAAGTTTAAGGCCCTTAAGGAATTGTACCTATATAGAACCTATGAAGAAAGGCTGTAAAAACATAGAACTTGCAGCTTCCTTGCAGCTGTTTTTGCAAGCTATTTTATTCTACGTTTGGGGGCAGGAAAATTAGGCTTTGAAATATGAGTTGTAGATAAGGCTGTGAGGAAGCTTAGGATCACAGCCTTAGGTGAAAATAAAGCTGTAATACATAAAGCATTAAAAAGGTGAAGCATAATGGCAGCCTCCAAAGACTTCTGAACAGCTTCGAGGAAGCCTGCCTTATTGCTGTGATTTTAACATGAGTTATATGGCACTAGGAAAGACCTGCTTCTGATTATAGAGAAACAGTTACATGCTTGCTTTCTGTGATGTACTAAAGGGCTTTATTTTAATCAGTGGTAGGCACCATTTGGCCACCTTTTTGTTAATAGGGTTATTGATTACACAGCACTGTTTGCCAGCCTCAAAGCACTTTACAGAATTAGGGGAACCTCAGGAGCAAAGTTTTTTTCTTCACAGAATAATTTCATCATAGGCCACATCTTGAAATCTATGCTTGGGTTTCATTCACCTCTCACTTACGTAAAATTCCAGTAGCCTTTAGTGATAGTATGAACAAAGACTGAGTAAACATTTAGTAATTGCCTCAGGATGCAATCAGTGGAAGCTTTGCCTGAGTAAGATGAGTGAGTAAAACTGTTAGGAATTTGTCCTATAAGGAAAGAGTATACAACTAGCTTTTTAATGCATTACTTTAGAACAATTTGGGACCTGCATCCTATGCTGTAAGCTAAATAGCAATGGACTAATAAGAAGCAAACTGTTACTATGGAAATTTACACCACCCAAATTCACAACAGCTTCGTTTCATGCCTTCCTGGCATTTTCCTGGTGTGCAGTGGCTTTGCTATAGCTCCAGAGCTGTGAATCCAAAGGGCACCTGCAATTCACCCAGTTCTAAGTGGGTGACTGGTCATGCAGGCTGGGGAGTCAAAAGTGGCTGGACATGATGTTGGCTACAGAAATGGGTATCCCTTTACCTCATTAGGCTTGGGTAGCTTTCTGAGATGTTACTTTTTTGGCAAAACATTCTCTTAGCCCCTGCTTTGTGAAAGCAGTACTGTTATGTCCCCCAGCCCCCGAACCATTTTTGTTGCCCTCCACTAGACCCTCTCCAATTTGTCCACATCCTTTCTTTAGTGGGGGGACCCAAAATTAAACACAGTACTCCAGAATTGACCACAGTGGCCTACCCAGTGCTGAATAGAGGGGAATAATCACTTCCCTTGACCTGCTGGCAACGCTCCTGCCAATGCAGCCCAGTATGCTGTTAGTCTTCTTGGCAACAAGGGCACACTGCTTGCTCATATTAAGATTATTGTCCACTGTAACCCCCAGGTCCTTTTTGGCAGAGCTGCTGCCCAGCCCTACAGCCCTCAGCCTGTTACTGGTGCATGGGATTGTTCCGTCCTAAGTGCAGAACAGTGCATTTGTCCTTGTTGAACCTCATGGGATTTATTTTGGCACAATCATCCCATTTGTCTAAGACACTCTGAATCCTAACCCTACCCTCCAGCATACCTACTACTCCCCGCAACTTGGTGTCATCTGAAAACTTGCTGAGGGTGCACTCTATGCCATCTTCCATGTCATTGATGGAGACATTAAACAAAACTGGCCCCAGGACCAACCCCTGAGGCACTCTATTGGATACTGGCTGCCAACTAGACATCAAGCCATTGATTACTACCCTCTAAGCCTGACACTCCAGCCAGTTTTCTATCCACCTCAGAGTTCATTCATCCAGCCCATACTTCCTTAGCTTGCCTGCGAGAATGTTGTGGGAGTCCGTATCAAAAGCCTTGCTAAAATCAAGGTACACCACATCCTCTGGTCTCCCCACATCCACAGAGCTGGTCAGCTTGTCATAGAAGGCGATCAGGTTGGTCAGGCATGACTTGCCCTTGGTGATCCATGCTGACTGTTCCCAGTCACCTTCTTCTCCTCCTAGTGCTTATAGTTTCATAGTTTCAGGGTCGGAAGGGACCTAATAGATCTTCTAGCCCGACCCCCCGCCAGGGCGGGAGAACAACCCAAAAAAAAAAAAAAAACCCACTCACCCTAAAAACAAAAACGGGACTCAAATGAGTCCAGCCAGGTAAGTATCCAGCCTCTTCTTAAAGATCCCCAGGGTAGGGGCCAGCACCACCTCCCTTGGAAGTTGGTTCCAGCTCCTAGCCGCCCTAACTGTGAAGTAGTTTTTTCGGATGTCATGGATTCCTTGGGGATTTGCTCCATGAGTGCATATGGCGCTTTCTATCCAGGCAGCAGTCCTAAAATGCTCCATAAGAACTAATTTAATCAGTCATCTTGATTTGCACACCTGGTAAAACCTATAACAGCCATATAACTAGCCACTTCCATGTCCAGAGACTCATACTGACAATATAGTATGTTGGAAGATATTGGTTTTTACCTCATGGCTTGAATTAAAAATAGTTAGTACAAAATATTGAAACATTACGTGAAAATTTAACTTGTATAGTTACCACACAGAGTTGAAAGGGAGAAGAATGATGTTCAGGAAAATGCCTCTCTCCAAGCCCTTTGATGGGCAACTACCAAGAATAGGGAGTTTTGTACTACCGTCTGTTGGAGAACATCAGGGCATCAATTATCTGCATAGACAGAAGCAATACAGGAAAAGGGCTCTCAGCCACCATCTATTGGTGAACAGGTGAAAATCTGGCTACAGAGGGAACTTTATTTTATGTAAGATTTCTACTCAGAAACACTCTGAGAGACTCACCAACATGAAAATTAAATCTTAGTGTCCCGGGAAAGAACGGGAGGAGAGACTCCAGATAAGAAAAAATCACCTACCTGCAACAGGAGCTGCGGTGCAGGGGGAGCGAAAAGAGAAACCCAAGCAGCTCGTTAGCCGCGTCTTTATTCAGCTGCAGCCGGCCAGTGACGTCACCAGCAATCGCTGGCCAGCAAAAATAGAAATGGCGGACGGTGAAAGAAGAGGGGAGAGAAGGACGGATCAGGGGAGCATCGGGCCGCAGGACCTACTCTGGGGACCCCTCAGGAGAGGAGGAGCGCTGGGCAAGGAGTCAGGAGGGGCTCCTACTTCCAGGGGCAGCAGCGACAGCGGGGAACAGGTCGTCAGTGCAGGGAGCAGGATGAATATAGTCCCTGCAAGCAGCAGCAGCTGCAGGGGAAGTGGAGAGGAGCAGGCAAAGACCCACAATATAACAGGTGGGAGTATTGGGAGCAGTGGGGTGGAAAAGGAGGTGGACCCGCTGGAGGAGACATGCCAAGAGCGACAGGGAGGGGCCAGGAGAAGTGAGGCAACCATCCCGAGCATGCTTATTGAAGCTACCAGATGCTTGGACAGGGACTCTCCAGGAGGGAGAGGAGCTGGATAGCCTAAGGCTTGTAAGAGGAGCTGAAGGAGGAGGGACAGACAACCCAAGCAGGAGGCTGCGAGTATACAGTACTAGAAGGGAGGTGTCCCTGAGCTAGACTGTAGGGGAATTTGGCTCCCAGTACACTGGTGGGAGGAACTAGGGAGGGCAACCACCCCAGGTTCCCAGCAAGGCGATAGATTGTCTTGTAGTTTTTTCCTTCAGTGTTTTGTGTTTCCCTGGGTGAAGGGGTTGTGAGGTAGGACGAACGTAGATAGACAGAGTAAGTGGAGCAGAGCCCATAGGACCTCACTTAGGGATCCAATTCAGAGTCCCGGGGCTCGTTGGGGATGAGTGGATTCCCCGAATATAAAGAACCCATGGAGTGATCAACAGGACAGTCTTCAGGATCAAGGGGCAGGGCAGGAAGAGTCCCAGAACATACCAGAGTGACTGTAGGGGCCCAGAAGACGGAAGGGGGCCAACGAGATGGTGTGAGGATGGGGTGTAGGGGTGTCAGAGCCCCGTGAGTGATCATCGGGCAAACCACGTGTCACAGAGGGACCCCAGATAGTCGGCCCCACCACTGAGAACATTCAAAGTCGTGGCAGGCAAGATAGGGGAAGACTATTCCTGGAAGGAACATCTACCCAGCTATTCACGGAAGCCCACAAGGCGCCCATCACCCATCGCATGAATCAAGGCAGCCCGTGACCGTGCACTTGAGACTCGATGGCCACACTTAGATTGGAGGGGTAATAAGAATAACTGTAGACAGAAAGAGAAGGGGTGGAGAAATGGGGCTATTATTCTGTGGCAAGCAGAACATTCTGGTGGTAAAGTTTTTTGTTATGCATTTTATCTACTACTCATTCCAATCTGCTACCAACTTTGTGAAGATATGTTTCAGAGGTGGTACGGTGGAAACATATGGCATCAAAATGACTGCTAAAGCTGCAAAGGCAGAAGTAACTCAACCGCATAGCTGGTTTAGGTGATAGAGCCACAGGAGAGGACCAGGCAGCCTGTCCAATGCATGAGAGCCAGAAGCACCTGTGTACATCTCAGGACCTGGCACTACCATCTGATGTCAAACTGTGAGTGAGATATAGTGGCTTACTGGACATTCATACTGGCAGGTGGGGAACTACATGGGACAATGTAATGCCATAAAGAGATACCTAAGCTAGCTTGAAATGAGCTAGGTTAGGTACCAGAAGCATATAACTGTGTTAGAATGGCACTCTGTGGCCATGTTCAGATGAGCGTGGCCATGCAGTATGTGGTGCCACAGACACGTCTACAGTGCCACATACCACACGTATCAGCTGTTCTTTGCACTGTAAGATAACAGCATAGGGGATTTTTTTGACACGCTGCCCAATCACTGCTGCTGCAGCCCCAGCAGGCCTCCAGGACCCCAGGTAAGGCTACTGGGGCCAGCCCAGTGTTGGCCACAGCTTTGCCTACCCCCCCCAGGGGAACC
>NW_005842542.1:488347-501705 GCF_000455745.1 Alligator sinensis
CACGTACCAGAGGGCGCATAGCACAGGCATTCCCCAGGGACAAGGAGCAGCAGCACAAGGTGTGCCACTGCTTCTTGTCCCCTGGGAAACAAACATCCACACATGTGTGGACATGGCCTGTGTGGTTAACTAGCCCTAATAAGCAGGGAAGAGAGCCCTGAAAACAGGGTTATACTACATCCAGTTCCCAAGCCAGCACATACAGATCTCAGGATATCTAAACAGCATTACTTTATGCTAGGTTGATATACTCTGAATTAAAGACAGGGCAGGGAGGAGGTAGGTATTTTACATAGTACTCTCACACACATAATTCTTGCTTATGCATTTTTGCAAGCTGATGATTTGTTTCTTTGTCCCCTAACATATTTTCCTTGTTTTATATGTAGACTCAGTGCATGTAAGCAGAGAAGCCTGTTAAAGGCACTGATGGAAGGTTTCTAGATGGTGTCTTAGCTGCTGGTGTTTGCTAATTTGAAGACATCTGAACCTGTTTTCTGTTGGTGCTGATAACCCCTGTTAGAAGGGTAATACTTCATGGAAATAAAAGGGTTATTTTTTAAATAGCAACCAAGCATTGGCTACAGCCTGGCTCACACTGTCCAAGTTCCCTTTGGAACAGGGCTCTGATTGCTCCCATAGTTGCTTTTCCTGATCGCAATATGGTAAATAATAATAAGTGACAACTGCAATCCCTTTATTTTAATGTGAGTTTGAAGGAGAAAAAATTGTAATAATTTATTTAAAAGGAAATCTCCTTTCTAAAGGAGAATTGTATATGGCTTTTCCTTCTTTGTTGTCACCTATTCCTACAGTCCTTTTACGAATGGATAATTCTTGTTCTTTTTTCCCCCTACTAGAGATGTTTTGTTTTCCTGTTGGCTGATGCTGTCTGTTCAGTCTATGGAGGATTAACCTACGCGCTGTTGCTAGGTGGCCTTAAGCAAAGAAATAATGCAGATCATAGACTCCTACATTCCTATAGTACATATCTCCCCTCATATTCTGCTGCATGTGTGGCTTCATCTCTGTATGGTGAATATCATGTAAAATCAGGAGATGCTCAGGTCATTTTAGCAAAAACAATGAAGTAGAGCTTTGTAAAATAAACTTTATTTAGTCTTTGAATTTCAAAGTAAATTTTATGACAATTTCCATGCCCAGTCCTTGTCTTTATCCCTTCTCTTGGTTCTCTTCTACGTTTTTCATATTTTTTAAATCTGTTGTTCTGATTTGAGGTTTCAGTCTTGTGATCTACATGGTAGCAAGAAACTTAGGAAGCAGAAATGATGAAAGAAGGAATAAGCCAGTGTGATGGTGTGGAAAAGAACAAGACTAGCGGGTAATAGGGAAGTGAAGCATCCTTTGTTATATCAGTCTGATGATACTACAGATGGAATAATTCAGCTTGGATCAGGGTATCCCATGACAAAGAGAACAGAGAGGACAGAGGGTTTAAGGAAGAGCTGTAAAAATGATTATGGGGCTGACGGGACTGGTTGAAGAGAAATGATCAAAAGTACTAAATACTTAAAATTGTCTTATTAACAGATAAATGAGATATAGCTGTCTACAAATATGTACAATACTACTTGGTATAATGTAGTGTTTTTTCCCCCCAAGGATTTCTGTCCTTAACAATGCAAATGGTAATTAAGTCTTACAGCATCTATACCAGGACATAGGATTATTGGTACTATGAGTGAAACATAGTGTATGTCTATATTACAGTAAGCATTCCCTCTAAGCTGTGTGCTTGCGCAGCTGTGCACAATGAAAAATCATGCCACGCAATAACTTTTTAATGCCATGCACACAGTGGCGTACTGGGGGGCGACGGGGAGGGGGAGGCGGTAGGGAGCCATAGCCCCTGGGTGCTGGACTGGGGGGAATGCCCCCAGCAAGGGGCGCCAATGCTCTCCCCACCACTGCTGGCTTCACATCTGGCCACTCGCCACCTGCCCCAGCCTGACCACAGGCTGCTGCAGGAGGGGAGAAGGGCGGGCACACCGAGATACCCGTGCACTACCAGCCAGGATTGCTCACAGATCGCTAAACCATAGCGGGAACATTGATTACAGCGCTGTGCGGAGAAACCTAAGCTAGCTACCACCATGTATGGACAAACAGGGACAGTAGCTTGGGTACTACAAACGGTCTAGCTGCAGCAACAGTGGCTAATTTACCATGCCAGGAATCTAACTTGGGTATATGTGTTACACTATAGATTACATCATAGATTTACCAGAGCCAGAGAGATGCTTTCATTATGGGGACAAACAAATGGCTTGCAACTGCATGTGGATACGAAAATGGAATCCCTTGTCACTAACCCAACAGTATGGAACATTGCCTTCTAGCTGCTATGATAAAAATGCACTCTTGGCACCAGGCTGGTTCTTCAATATCATGCAGAAATCATTCAATTACATACTTTCTATGAACTAAAAGTAATAATAACTTTTTTTTTCCAGAAGAGCATTCAGTAGTACCTGCCTGTCACAGCTCTGAAAGGCTTTTTGGTCATTGAGGACATCAAGGACTCATTTTCTTACATTTTTCCTTGGCTTGTTGGATTTTTTAAAAACTTTAACCACTATTGTTTGTACCCTTCATTAGCATGATTTATAAAACCTCCTTTGCTCTCCTAGAACCCTGATCAGGGTGGAGCAACCAATTCACAAACAAGGCCTCTTACTGAGATTTCCTGAAATTATTTGTTATTCATGAAATCATTCTGAAGATCTTCTAGAAAATTGGACTTTGCATTAATTGAATATTTTATCTTGGATCCTTATGGTGTAGTTCTGATTGGTCATATAAATCACATGGTATTATTTCTGCTTCTTGGGTGGATAAATGGAGCAGTATTTCAGGTGTGAACACTCACACATGAAAATATAAATGTCAATTTACATGACTATTCATGTAGTCATCTCTAACATTTGTTTGCCATTAACACCTTGCCCAGTAAAACTCCAATCATATGTACAAAGTGGAAAGCAAATAAAAAATAACCACAGATGTGTAAAGTTTAAAACAAATAGTAGAGAAAACATTACTGCTGCTGTTATTTTTATTATTACCTGATTCCTACCTCCAATCAACAGATACTTGATTATGTGACATGGGACTGCAGAATGCTTATTGTAGATACACTTCTTCTTCCTGAGCTTTTGTTTTCAGATTTGTTCACATGTTGAATCTGGCGGTTTGCATTAATAAAATAGGTTTGTCTGAAATGCCCACAGGATTTTTTTCTCCTAGCACAGTGGGGTGGTTTTTTTGTATATACAAAAGACTCTGATGTAAAAATATATACTTTTACAGAGCTCTTGTATCCTTTCTCCTGCAGTTCTTTAGTTCAGTCACCCCAGTGTGTACTCAGCATTCAGCATTGTGGACATCCACAAACTATAGGTACAAAGTCACAAAGTGTGGTAATGGGATCCAGCTGGATATGGACTTGACTGTGCTTTGCAAATACAGATAAAGGAAGGGAATTATCTTTTTGGACATGTAAAATACAAAGGCTAATTCTGGAGAGGAAAGATGCTCTTATAGTCAAGGTAATGGATTGGAATTTGAGAGATGTGCATTCAGTTCCCAGCTGTATTACAGACTTCTATATGACCTTGGGCAAGTCCCCTAACCTCACTGTGTTTTAGGGGTCTATTTGCATAATGGAAAAGGAAAATAAATAAGGATAATATTTCTTCTTTTCTCTTCTCTTCTGGTTATGGAGATTGTTGAAAAGAGGATAAAGCTGAATTGTCTAAAAATGAGACAGGGAATATGTGTACAATGATTTTGGCTTGCAAGAGTAGTTTCTCACGCTTTGGTCATGGGACAGAAGGAAAGGCAATACTGGTATTTTGTTTCTTCCAAGATCTCTTCAGAGATAGCAGGGAGGGTCTCTTTATCAGCAAGAAGCCAATTCCAACAGTCCTGAATTGGCACTTACATAGCCTCTTCCCCAATAGAGCTGTATGACAACTGCCATTATCTTTTGGTCACCTGATTCGTGAGCCAGTGTCACATAGAAGTGTCTATAAATGTAAACTCACATTTTGACACCCTGGTAGACAGCTTAGTCATAAAGTCAAGTGGTTTCTGCCTAGTGCTAAGTTTGGTAATGGCTTTGTGATATGAACAAGTGTCCAACACAGATTAGAATAATTTTTGATAGGCCATAAATAAGCCAACTCATGACAATTAATTTGCGTCATTGCTATAAAAGTTAGAGCAGCAACATGGAAGTAAAGGTCAGTGGGGCTTTTGCCCCTTAGGAACAGTTGAAAATCCCATCATAAAACCTCTCTGTCCCATTGTGAGTTCCCAGCCATAGCTTGTTTCTAGGGAAGTCCTGAAAGTGAAACAAGTCCTTTTCCTCCTACTACCTGTATGAAAGGTAGAGAGCACTCTCTTTCGTGGACTCATTACTGTTGTCTTAAATGTTGAATGTTAGCACAGAGGTAATGCCAGGTAAGCTTAGTCACCTAATAGTTAAATAATATTCTTCTTTATTGGAGCCTTTTGGACAAGACTGCAAAACAATGCTTTGCTGTGCTGGTTGGGACAGGCAGCTCAAAAGAAGAGCTAGCTAAGTTGTGGGCAGCCAACTGGGACAGAATTTGAGGCTGTCTGGGTGGCAATATTTGTAACAAGAAGAGCCTTCTTGACTGCACCCCTCCTTTTGTGCATTTTTTTTCCTTCTGAGTATTGGCAGAGATTTAGTACACTCATTGCACAGGTGTGGCAAGCCTCAGAGCAAGCCAGAAAACTGAAGTGCTTTCTGTAGGAGAAACCTATAAACTGCATCTACCTATCAATTGAGCTAAGTGTCATGAAAGAAAACAAAAGAACTAAAATATCCACTTTGAAGTCTGTAAATATATCCTGGTGCTAACCTAACTCACTTACTGTCCCTAGTAGCCTTTGATCCTCACTACCTCACATTGCATTTTTATATATTTCTCCTAGTGCATTTTTATATTTCATCTGTCTCAACTTTACCATGGCATTTTGTATTTTATATTTTATACTTTTAAACCCTTCAGGAATATACTCCCTGTAGAATGAAGTTACACCCTGGACCATTGTTGAAAACTGCATTGAAATTGTAATTTTAGAGTGATAAAATCTGCTATATTGGGCTGGTCCCCTAAGTAAATGGAGTACGTATGAATCAGTAGATAACCGAATAGCAAAGCAAGAGCCTCTGGCTACTGATTGACAGTAGCCTAGCCAGAGGAATTTACCATCACAAAACTCTACTAGCCATTTTAAGCTAATCAGGCCACCTGAAAACTGCAAGGACAGCCATTGAATCAATCAAGTCCAGGGTGGACTCCCAAAACTGCACCATCGGGCGAAACCCCCAGTGACTGTGACTAACAGCTGTCAAGCACTACTCAAGACACACATGGGACAGCGACCTTCAGACTGGGCAGCCAAGATGATGCTGGGGGATCACACAGGTCTGCCAGAAAGGGACAAAAGTTAGTGAAGTGTGACCCTCAGTGGTGCCCCCTTGTCCAGCACCTGACCTAATGAGACAGAAGAACAAACAGGCAACTGCTTTCTGGAGAAGACATCAATCTGGAGGAAGCCGACCATCACAGCAGACTCCAGCGCCTCAGATACAGTACTATTGCAACAATTGTGTGCATGTGAGTGTGTGTATGTGTGCGTCAATGTGTGTTAAGGTGGCCAGTACCCCTCATAACTCAAAGTTTGCATTTAATACTTTACTGGTAACTTCACATCCTGTACAATAAATTAGAATTCATTATGATCCTGCAAGTTGGTCCTTTGTAACCAACATATGCACTGCAGCTGAATGCTTGTCTTGAGATAAGGGGCTAGGGAACAGTTGCCCTGGTTTTTACGCACCCTAACCACCAGCCCAGGGCAGATGATCTTGAAGAAAATCAGCAATATGATTTCATCCCTTGTTTTACATTTTGAAGCTCTCTGGAAGCTAAGATGCTGGCTACTTCCTTTGTCATTTGCTTTAGGGGAAAACTGAGATGAGCTTGGAGGCTTGTAGCATTCTAATCTTGGGACTGGAAGGCCATCAGCTCTGTCTAGCACTTATTATGAAAGGCTGGGAACGTTGTACACTGCATGACAGACAACTCTTATCTCTGGAGATAGCAGCATAGGAAATAAACCTGAATGGGTCAGGTACAATCCTTCTTAATTTAACTTTTTAGCTATGTTTTTTCAGACATTGAGTAGAAACAAAGAAAAACATGGTTACCCTTCAGATTAAATCAAAGCACATTTGTATTTTCTAAGTCTGTTTCTTTGGTCTGTTTTTGTTTGTTTGTTTTAATGAAAGTACTGTGTACACACTGTGTTGACCTGCAAGTACAGAAATATTTAAAAATTGACCCTATAAATACTGCAGTCCTCCAGAGAGACTGAAGTACTTAGCGACCCATTTCCCATTAAAAGTCAATGGAAATTAGGCACTTAACCTCAGGCCCATTTGAAAATTCCAACAGCTTCAGTTCCTAAAGCCAGATTTGCTGCATTTAGTAAAACATCATAAACAGATAGGAAAGTTGTGGATGTAATTCAAACTCTAAATTTTGAAAAGTTTTCACTGGGTTTGTACTGAATCAGGAACATTTACCCATTGGTTAATTAATGATTACACAGCACTCTGGGAATGAATGCAAAGCTTGATATAAATGTTATATCTTGTTACTATTGATTGTACATAGGATGTGGCTTGTGAAGAGTATGGATGAATAGGTTAATCTTATTCATTATTTATCACAAAGTAACTAGCTTGGTATTTAATGTATCTATTTAGATGGTGCATCCAGCGCTTCTCTGCTGTCTGATTAACATTTTCTTCATAGACGGGAACAATGTTTGCATGCAGCAAAACATCTTATTTAACATGAAGTCTGGTGATGAAACAATCATGTTAATTAGCAAAGCTTAGTTACTCTAGGCCTAATTCTGATCCTGCTCAGTACAGTGTAATTTGTGGGCTGCAGTGGAATTGTTCTTGGTTTGCACTGGTTCAAGTGAGATCAGAATGGGTACACAGGAAGCAAATGCTGCATCCCCCTGTGAATCTGCTCCCTGCAAGGAGGAGCAATGCTGTTAGAATTTCCCTGGCCATAAACCAGTGTTTTAGAGGACTGTAGCCTGAAAAGGGGAGGGATAGTTAATCTGGGCCTAAGGCAAGAAGCTCTGGGTTGTAGCGAAGAGAGCAGCTGGCCAGCTTTTGGACTCCCGTTGCACAACAACCAATATTAATAGGAGACTTTACGGAGGAGAAAAAAAAGCAAAAAAAAAAAAAAGCAGGCTTGTCTTGTGACAGAATGGAAGACAGCGGCTGAGACGCATATTGTTTACTAGGCTGCATTGTCCTCTCCCATGTGACACCCCCATTTGACTTTATACTGCCATTATGAGAACTGGCATCCACCATTTAAAGAGATAATAATAAATTGGAGCTTGGAATTAATGCCTGATGGGTGGACATAAAGAATATGTGGCTGTTATGGTAATCGGTCACATCATGTGCTTTAGATCTCAGCTACCTATTAGATTTTAAGTATGTATCAATAATGGTTTTTTTTAATGTTGAAACATACATGCTATTTTTTAAACTTAATTGCAGGACCTGTTTTAAAGTTAGAATAAAATGCTTTAAGCTTTGGTGAAATGATTTGCAGCTCACCTAAACAGACATAAATCAAAAGCAATTCGTTTACCTAGAAATCAACATGGTTGGAATGGTTTAGGCTAGTGAACATGAGCCTCTCCCTTTCCAGTTGTCTCTTGTTTATCTTTTAGACCTCCAGCATTTCCCATCCCCTTCCTTTCCTGTACTTGCACTGCTGTAAGACTTCCTAGTTTTATACTTCTGCGTCCTGTGTCCCCCGCTGCTCTCATCCTCACCAGACCTATTCTCTGAACAACTCACCTCCCCACTCCTGGTGTTCTTGATCTTCCTTCACCCTTATCCCCTCCCACTGTCCCCAAAGTGCTCCTCCTCCTGCTCGCCTCTTCTTCTCTGATCTCCCTTCCCACTGCTTTGGACCTCTCCCTGCTTCTGTTATGCTGGATGTCCTTAGCATCCCTGCTACTCTGAGCCTCCATACTTACTGCTGCCTACCTTCTCATGGCTCCTACTGCTTGATTTTTCTCCCCCTTGACTCCTGTTGTATGGCCTGCCTCCTGCCCTCCGCAGATTCCTTGCTGGGCCTGCTGATCTGAACCTCTGCCTCTTCCTTTTCTTCTGTTGCACTAAGAAAATAATTAAGAGCCATGTCAGCTATGAGGCAAAGAGCAAGAAAATGGCACCATTTTAAGTACAGCATTGGCACCATTTTATCTTGAGTGATACTTCTCCTGCAGCTGACAGTCAATTCAACTAATAAGCCAGATTTTGTCTTTAAAGAATTAAAAAATGGTCAAATTAAGCTTGTTTCTTAATTGGACATCAGTTCAAAAGCTTATCATTTTTTTTAAATGAGAAAGAGGAAATTTCAGGTATAGCCCTTGCTTCCAAATATCTCTAGCAGGTTTTGTGACCTTAAAAAAGAATCCACACGGCAACAGAGAAATAATGGTGGGAAAACTCGCTGTGTGAGGTAAAGCTATAAAAATGATTCTACACAAAGAGCTGTCAGCTGAAGAAAGTAACAGACTGATTTAAAAAAAATGGAGAAACATTTTTTCTTAATAACCAGCAGAGCATGTATCTCCCCTGATCCTTCTATTAAATGGATTTTATTTATTTTTGTAGGTGTTTTAGTTACCAAAAAATACACATATACTTAAGATTTTCATATGGCAGGACCCCTAACATAACAGTGTGCAGTTAAGGGCTTGAGTGACCTGGGTGTGGATAAGAAATGGGAATGGATGTTACGTAGCCCTGCGTATTGCTGGATAAGGGAATTCTGTTCTCCGTGGGACCCTATATCACCATAGGATCTGAGCACATTTCAGTAGTGCTTGAGCAATGTGGCTAACATGGTCACATATGGTTAATATCTCTTTTGGAAGTTTCTGCGTGCACTTGGGAAATATACAAGGGTATAGGGTTGTGTTTTTGGTGCCTGTTAGTTTGAAGGAACACATTTTGGCACAGTGGCAGGTTAATGAAATGCAAACAGAGTAACAGCAAAGAAACTTATTTTTATTTTGTTGCTTACCATTAGAAAAAGTCTTTGTCTTCTATGTGAAACTGCACTCCCTTTTTTAATATATTTTGAGTTAAATATTTTTTTTGCTAAAGAAAAATAATATCTCTTCAGAATCTTCTTCACCCTCTTCTGTTTTGAGTTAGCTGGCTACAGGCCTGATCATATGGTAAGCAAGGAGCAAGTCTAGTGAAACCGGGCAAATAATACTAAATCATAGGATTTTAAACTGGGC
Source organism: Alligator sinensis (assembly GCF_000455745.1). NCBI lineage: Eukaryota > Metazoa > Chordata > Crocodylia > Alligatoridae > Alligator > Alligator sinensis. The sequence goes on from NW_005842542.1 coordinate 497,762, forward strand.
ATCAGTGGATCTCATAATGGGGAAATAAAATGCTGCCCTTCCAGAAAACCCCTGAAGACTTTATAGGGATTAAACTGACACAGATCCGTAAAAATGTAATAAGGTTCTATAGAAGCTACTCTAAAATCTTATAGAATTAAATATAGAATTAGGTCTTTTCCCTAGGTTTCTGGAACCATCCCATAGAATTCAATAGCAAGGATATAATTTTCTATTAATTTCTATAGAACTTTTCCACAAGGGTAAATATAAAAGGCCAGGAATAAAGACCAAATGTTCTCTGATGGCCACCCGCTCCAAACCACAGGTTCATTCACATTATTGCACCAATTCAGAGGGGGGACCGTAAATATCTTAATATTAAAAAATTAACTTTCTTCTAAAATGCCCATTTTACAATTGCCTGGTGCCTGACTGCACCAGAGGGGTATATTAATCAGCAGTACCACACAGTATGTCGTGTCTTATTGCTTAATTATATAGTGAAAGGGGACACAGGAAGGAAAGTGAGTAGAAACTGTTAATTTTGTAGTGCAGTATTTGATTCATATTTCAGTGTCCTTTTCTTCCTTCCAGTGGGAAGGAGATGGAGGAGGAGATGGCAACAGCTGCCTGGTCTAAGCCTCCCATTTAATCCAACAGTGCTAGTTACCCCTATAGTCCAAGCATAGGCTTCATGTTAAGCCAAGTGACTTATCTTTTTCTGGGATTTGTTCTGCTCATACTGAGCCACTCTGGCAGTGCAAATGCAGCAAATACTCATTGCTTGTTTCTTTCTAGGGGAGTCCCTATTATGTTTAGAGCTGATGTACCTAATTCTTGCGTTGCTCCTTAGACAGCCCCTAGTGTGTGTGTTGAGGGGGGGAAGGGGGCACCATGTCCGGGCATGCAGAGGGTGTGATCAGAGTATATTGCTCTTCAGTTATCCCCCCTATAGTCAGATACATCCTTGGAAGACTTCCGCCAGTAGATTTTAGAGCAGTTCTGACCTGGGTGAGGTGACTCCATACTAACATGTTAGCTGTTGCCTAGTGCATCTGCTATTGTCTCTCTGTGGCAGAACTGAAATAGTAGTATTACTTGCGGGAATTTTTTAGCAACAAAAGGGCTAGTGTGGACCTGGTCTTCATGGCTAGATACAGCCATTCAAAAAGCCCGAGGCATAATACAAGTTACATGCTTTTCTGTAAATGGCATATTTCAGGTCAGTAGCGAACAGAATATATTGGCCCTTTAGGGGGAGGGGAGGGGGAATCTTAAACGGGGTCCCACCATTTTTAAGCCAGTCTGTGTCTGCCAAATTTCTGTTCTATTTCAGGTATAGACTGGTTTCCAATCACTTATACTGCTAAAAGCATAATGGCTGTACCTGGCCCATGAGACTCACTCTTTCTTTGTATAATACCACAACTTAGAGTGTTTTTCCTAAGGAACGCAAAGTACTTTAGAAAGGTGAATAATTATTGATACCCCTCATTTTGCTCATGAGAAAACAGGCATGGAGAGATTGAGTTCCCCAAGACTATAGCAAACCCATGTCAGAGCAGGTCAGGGAACCGAGGCCTCTTAATTCAGATCCCTGTTTCCAATTGCTTCCTTTTTTTCCATTTATGGGGAATTTCCTAATACACTGGGACCCTTTAAGATATATATAAATAATTAAAAAAAAAAGTATTTTGCTCCAGCTGCAATTTCCCACTGCAGAATAATTTAATAACACAGATTCTGGCAATAGGCTGCTGTTAGGTTGCTGTTCTGAGTACAGCCCAGGTTGTTAACATTTGATTGCTTTTTCGGCAGTGTCTGTCTATGGCATTTCTAAGACACCTATTACTGTGGTATCAAAGCATCTCAGTCCAGCTCCCAGTGGACACATGTGTTTGTCATAAAGCCTCCCACTGCAATGGCACTAAATAACAATCTTGTTAGCATTTTCAGCAGGGGCCAGGATTCAAACAGATCTATCGTATAATCCTAGAGGTGGTTCTCCTGTGTCACCACCATTGAGACTTCTTGACAGGAAGGTGTAAGGACGTTTGCACTGTCACTATGTGTGGTGGACCTTTCCTGTAGGAAAAAAAAAGAGACTTCAGTTTCTGGAGTTTTAATTTTAACCCCATCTCATAAGCACTAAAGAGACTTCCATATTACATGGAATAAAATGAAGACTCCTCCATATCTGAAAGTTATAGATAACATCTAGGTTCACAAAATCATTCAAATAACTACTCTTACTACATGAATGTTAGTATTTAGTCATTATGATATTAGTGAGGAGATAGTGCTTCCTATTATATTCACTTTGATCCATAAAGTGGATTCTTATGTTAGGCCAGGGGCTGGCAACATTTTTGGGCAGAGTGCCAAAAACACCCGCAACCTTGACTTGTAAGATGCTGGCATGTCAGGGGCAGATGGTGGGGGACCCACGACGGGCCCAATCCTTGTTGTGGCAGTGCATCCCCGGCCCTTTCCCTGAGGTGTGTGCGCCAAGCAAAATGCCTTTGCATGCCACACTCTGGCATGCATGTCAGGGGTTACTTACCTCTGTGCTAGGCTATGGCGCCTCATGCTAGGCTATGGTTTCTACTTGTTATGCAGTTGAATTTGGACATGGTACCCATAAGATAGTGTGGCAGTGCACCTTTGGGTGCCTGCCACTTTAAGGGCAGTGTCAGGCAGCTACCAGGTGCTTGATGGTGGCACACATTTTGAAAGCGAGGGATATAAAGGCTGCAGTTTGCTGCTGCCAGCCCAGGCAGAAACATTGCCTGGCTGAGCTGCAGCAGAAACATCTTGAAGGTAGGAGCAGGAGGCTCCTGGTCCTGGACACTGCACCCTGCTGGGGATGGGTAGTCTGCTGGGGCTCCTAGTGGCATGGGAGCCCCCAGAAAATGCCAGGCCAGTTACCTCGCCAGTGAAAGGCAAGGAGGGGCACCTAAAATCCAGCCCCTGCCTTTGGGTGGGCTTTGGAGGCAGTTGTGGGAGTAGTGGGGCCAGGCATGGCAAGCAGAGTGCCACCTGAGCCCAGCAGGGATGTGATATCCCAGAGACCCCAGAGCGGGTAGCGTGGGGAGCATAGAGTAGGGCTGAATAAGGAGTAAGCCTGAAGGGCAGTCCCAGGGGCACGTTGAGCAGGGCCGAATGGGGAGTAAGTCTGAAGGGCAACGTAAGGGCCAGCCAGCCCCGTGAGTAGCTGATTGTGACAATGATAAGACCCCAGGGTGGGGCATGGTGTAGAGGCCCTAGAGGGGGTGTAGTAGGAATCCCATGCGTGGGGAAGAGGCTAAGGCATGGTTGTGGATGCCTGAGGTCGTAGTTTGGGCCAGAGGCTGAGTAGAGGCCTCAGCCAGAGAGTTAGGGGTGAGTCCTGACACTGGTAAGTCCTCCGCTGCAAGGAGGCCGAGAGTGGGATGAAAGAAAGACCTTCAGGGCAAGCACAATGACCTAATGATCCAGGGAGGGAGGGAGAGTCCCTGTGAGACCCTGGAGCACCAGTCATGGTGTAGGTTATGATTACATCATGTGGATGCCATCTGCGAGCCATGGGCTGTGGTGTAAGGGAGGTTCAGAGCCACAGATAGTGCCCCCTGGCATCGGGGCTGGGAATGGGAGGCTTCCTGCATTATAACACCAGTTTATGGAAACAACAAAGTAGTGGCAGGTGAGACTGGGCAGACTGCCCCAGAGAGACAGGTGGGCGGGCTGGCATGAGACCTGGACCTGAGCGTACCCCCTGTCACAGATAGTTTTATAGAGGCTTCTGGGAATCTTTTCATTGCCCTAATTACATACTAACTTCCAAAGTCCATGATGGGCAGGACAGTGGAAAACATCTTCAGCAAATAAATTGTACATTTAATTACTTTTAAGTTTGTTTGCAGCATCCACTGTTTTTACAGAAGCTAGTGGTTCTTAAATAAAAAGCAGCTTCTTTGTAATTG
>NW_005842542.1:501736-509236 GCF_000455745.1 Alligator sinensis
TCCATGGATATGGTGAACTGTTGTCATGGAGAAGTAGACATGATAGTGGTTCTTCATTAGGCAAAATGGTGTGTTCTCATAATAACTTAACTAACTTGAGTTAGCACGCAGTAAAATCCTAGTGAAGGTAAGGCAGAATGTAGTATGTACATGAGTCAATCATTTGAGTTAAAGGATAAGGATAAGCCTACAGTTTTTCTTGATATTTTAGTTCATCTGAAAACTAAATCATCCTTGACTTCCTTGGTATTTTACTTTCTGTTGGTTAATTCGGGTTAAGAACACACCTTTTGTTCTTGTAAAGACAATCCTTTTTTTTTTTTTAGAGTGCCAAAGACTCCATGAAGTCCAGATGAGACTTTGCTGCTGTTGTTGATTTTTACATAGAAACCACTGAAAAGTTATAGTTCTAGGCAGCAGTATAAAACTTTAGGTAAGCAGAAGCTCTCAAAAGTTAAGCCATGTAGTACTATATATGAATATTCAAAAGACAAATGTATGATACTGAAAATTGTTAGCACCTGAAGGGAATTCTGTTATGCATGGCAGATTCTATGCCAAATTTTATAGAGTTTCCTGTGCTATATAGCTGAAAATTGAACTGAAAAAAGTGTGTTTCTCCATATCAGTGGTTCTCACACTTTTAAATTTACAGTGTCCCTTGTTACACTCAAGGCACCCCTTGGAACATGCCAGCTGTTAGCTTTCACTCAGTTTTTGACTATGGAAAAATAGTAGAGTAATTCTTCTGTTGCAAAAACTCAGAAAGACCCCAAAAGGTCAGAATGTTTTTAGCACTATGGATTCCTATTTGAAATATCTGGGTTTATCTTATGAATCATGTAGGAGTATCTGCACCTATAGTGATAATATGTTGGAATCACTGCTCCTTATCAAGGCATCTTTATGTGTGCGTACTCCTTTGCTAATTGTTCATTGAATGTGTCAGTTACTGGGTCAAATTCAGTCATGGTGCACTGTTACTCGATCAAAGTCAGGAGCTCCACTTACATCAGTGCCAGATTTATCCTATATTTATTTTAAATTCAAGACAAAATGATTGGCATAAGTACAATTATACACAAGAGAAAAACAAATTAAAATGACCATATTTTTAGGACTCTATGAATGCTAATCAGTGTATAAAATTATACACTTGTCACACAGTTGCAGTGGGTTGATAATTCTATACCTAATAAAATGCCTTAATTTTAATAGGTAACTTTTCCTCAGCTTTCCAGTGCAGTTGGATAATGTTATGGTTCATTCTTACTGTAACTTCCCAGACTGCAAACCTTATACATTCTCACTGAGATCATGCATTGTAGGCATGCTAACAGCTCCTCAAATGAAGCAGTTGGATTCCTGTGTGTCCTCCCTCTGGAATGTCTCTGTTTTCTGTGTCTGCTTTTTTCAGTAGCCTGAAATTCAGGCTGTGTCACAGTCCTCTGTTACGATTGAAATGCGGGATGCCAGTTATTTATTTATGTAAAATGTTCTGAAGCATTAACTCAAAAAAACCCATAGAAACTGAACTGGTATTGTAGTCAGTGCTTTTATTCAGGTCTTCCGATGCACTGTGAATGCCGCCTGCCTTTGTGTGTTCCAATCCCATGTTTATCTTGACGATGCCTTTGTGTTCCCTATTTGACATATTTTACTGTAAATAAAGAGCAACACTGTCTTGCAACTGTATCCACTGTGACATTTGACTCTCAACTGAATGAGTGCATTGTGTGATGTGTTTTGGAAACATTATCTCTTTTTAAGAAATAATCCAGTCCTTTAATAGTTTCCTGTGTGTGCCTGTATTCATTTACAGATTCAAAAAGATCAGGTGTTAAACCACCTCTCTACCAAACCCCAGACCATTCATTTAATCCATTCACAAAGTACAGGATAACATTTTTAAACTCTTGCATTAGATCTGCATGGATACAGTCTTTCCCTCAAACACAGGTATCAAATTAAATTCTACATTATCTTTTTAACATAAGCCCTTTGATCATGCGATTTGGCTGTTGATGTTTTATTATTTTTCTGTATTATGTATTATTTTCCCATATTTCTCCTAGACAATAGCTAATATCTCTTACCCAGATACTTGTGTCCAAAACATTATTTAAAAAATAAAGGTTACTGGTAGTGGATATTCCACAAACCTGATTCGCCGTTCCATGCTGACAGTTCATTTAGCTTGCAACAGACCTTACCATAATTTAAATTGTTCCTTACTGTATTTTATATTGTGCCTTCATTTGACATTAGAGTGGTTTAATTGAATGGACTTTTCAAAAAAGACTTAAGTCGTTTAGCACTTAATTTACATATGCCATCTTTTTTTAAAGTTAGTTTATAAGGTAAACTACATTTTAAAACAATTTATTTGTTGGTTTTACATACAAACATTAGGATGTTTTCTCAAACTCTGATGCCTTAAGCTTTGAACAGCTGGGGCACCTCAATGCTTTATAGTAGGGATTTAAAATTTGACAAGGAGTGGCCTTTGTGTCAAGGATGAGTCTTTTGCCGTCTCTGTGAAAATCCAACCACATTTGGAAACGTTATAAACCTACACAAATACACAGTCAGTCTTTTGACTCATTGGATTAGCATAGTTATGGTATGTTTGTGCAATGGACAGAGACTCAACACCCAGAACCATGTGGTTGTCCACTTGATGCCACGTGATAGAATTTCATTTTTTTCAATTTACTTGTTAAAAAACTTAAGGAAAATTTTTTTAGAGAAAAAATGTTGAAAGAACATTAAGGTTGTAAAGTCAGGCATTCATTGTTCAATGTGTGGCCCCAAGCCACATTTACTGTATGTTATTCAAAATACACTCTGAAGACAGAATTATTAATTTCTCATGGGCTTCTCTGAAGTGCTTGTCACTACTGGATCTCAGTACTTCACAAGCATTAATTATTTTCACAACTCTCCCATGATGTGATTTTCCATTTTATAGATGGAGAACTGAGGAACAGAAAGGTTATCAAAAGCATCCACTAATTTCAGAAGTCCAGCCTGAGAAACACCAAAAATAGCTCCTAAGGGGTCTCAGGGTTTGTTTGTTTTTTTTAAAGAATTCTTAATTTTACATGACACTTTCTATGTTGAAAGCACATCTCCTGTTGTGTGAATGTCAATGGTAGTTTACAGTGCTCGCATTTTTTGACCTCAAGATATCAAGTTGGGCACCCAGAAAATGAGGAACACACAGTGACTATCTATAAACAGGTTGGTTTAAGTGGCTTGAATACACCATATAGGAACTCTGGCTAAGGTGGGGAAAAAATCCAGTTCCCAAGGCAGCAATTAGCTAACCTGACCATGATGTGGTCTTCTGCTTCCTGACATGTTCACTACCTGCTTTTGAACTTCAGTGATAAATGAAGGGATCTTAAAGGCAATAACCTCCTTTATTATACAGTCCAATTTGTACCCAGATCACATCCATTCAGGGCTAAATGAAGAATGGGTTCTGTGAAAAAATACAGATGCACAAGGAGTACAAATTAAGGTTGTTTGCACAGGCCACCTTAATTCTGACTTATTCTAACTTTTGTGTGCTTGATATTGCAGCCTTAATAAAGTTCATCTAACACTGTGTGTCTATTTATCTATCTCTTCATTAGTGATGCACATTTGCCCACTTCCTCTGCATTTTATTAATCCTTCCCTCTAGAAATTAAGTTTTACACAGTACTGCTTTTTTCTGCAATTTATAGAGCATTTACAGGTTACAAATTGGTGTGGTGTCAAGGTTTTATTAGAACTCTTTGGGGTTGGGGAGTGATGAATTTGGGATATTTATGCTCTGATAGTTTTTATCTAATTTTCGCCAACAATGGTGATGCTGTAACTATGAGGTGTGCACGCTACTTTTGAGCATATGCTTTAGTTGAAAGGGGGGAAGAATGGAAAAGGAAGCAACAGAGAAGCTAAAAATGGCATATTGGTGGGATTCTCCACTGGGAAAATATTAAGGCTCCTTAAGGGTAGTAATAATTATTGACCAAAGAGTTCCTGTAGTTCATATCAGAAGATTTCTGCCTTGAGTGATATTTATATTTCATGAACGGTGCAGTTTCTATTTTATCTTGCAGTGTGATAAAGTAGTGATCTAAGAACTCCCCACACTTTGCCAGGTTGCCTGTCCTTTGGTTAAATTAGTCCGGCAAATGATTCTATTGTAAGTTTTTTTGTACTTACAAACCAGTGTTTTATTGAAGGTTGTTGTGGATTAGACTTTATGGTTTATGTGGCCCAGACATTGCTGAACCTGTTTTGTACTATGGCTGTTTATATATGTAGCCGTACACAGGCACACAAACAACAAAAAACAAAAGTGAAATTATAATGCTACATTAGGAATAAACTGCAGAATTTTCTTTAAAAAAAAGGATTCTGCTAAGCTGAGAAGAGGCTAAACAAGTGTGGACAGACTAGTGTCCTGAGGCACTACTAAAGCAGGAGAACTTTTGAAAGGACAAAGAGCTAGTTTGCTCTATATAAAGGAGTCTCTTCCTGGAAGATGCATGCAAAAAATTGGCATTCTGTAGATAAATATGCTTACAATTATTGCATTGTTGGGGGGGAGGGGAATAAAAAGTTCACCACCTAAGAGTGCTAACGTTGCATAGTACTTCATGTCACCCTGGTTGAGAATCACTGCTCTATGATCAAATTCTGCCCTTAGACAAGCTCATGAAAGCCATGCTGAATTAAATAAGTTGTGCTTGTGCATCTGAGGACAAATTTTGGCTCCTCACTAGACCAGCTAGATGGTGGATCTATAAGAGTAATTACATATCTAAATGGATCTTTAAACATAGAATATGCCATCCAAATTGCATTAGGGACTGTAAAAGTTCTCACAGTGTACTGAAAAGCCTGGTAGGATGGAAAGAATTCTCTTAATCCTTTCATGGGGCAGAGTTCCGGTGTGTTGTAGTGCTTTCCTCTTTGGATTTGTATTACATTTCCAGGAATAAAGGTACAAGACATTTATGAAAAGATAAAAATACAGATTCAAAATAAAACCATTTTTTGATGTGGCATATCCACCTATTTTAGAGCTACAAGCCGCTTGTCTTCAATATTTTAGAAAGTCTATGTAATGTTCCCATTTTTGCATTGTGTTTTCCTTCCCTGTTTTAATATTATTATGACTTAATTTTGATTGCAGGACCAGAGCTTGCATAGGGGTCATTGCATCTGTCTTGGGCCACACTGACTTCACAGGGTCTCGTTTGGGTACCAGGGTTTGTCTGCTTGAGTCTGACTACATGAATATATGTATTTCAAGCAAAAATGCAAATTATGCATTGTGACATCAGTTCAGCAAAGCATTTAAGCACATGAGAATCAAGCATATGTTTAAATGCATTGTTGAATAGAGATGTACTAATGAATTGGAGCATGGGGGAAGTCTATAGCTTCTGAGGCTAAATAGTTGGTGGGCAATTTTTCAAAGGTGTAATTCTCCCTCCCTTAGATTGTTATCTGGCCTTCTTCATTGCTTGATGTGAACTGGGTACTTCTCAACAGCTCTGGTTATGGATTAGTATTACTGTAGCTTTGGACTGTTTCTTTGTTGCTACTGAAGATTATAACGTGGTACTATTGTCATGAAAGGGCTTTGAGCTGTTCTCTGACTAGTTGTTGTCATAGTTCAAGAGTCCGTCATGAAGTTCTCAACAATTATTGTGCACCAGTTACAGCTACAGCTATGCAAATAATTTATTTCTCATTTGGGAGCTAAATGGGGAGGAGGGGAAATTGAAAATTATTTTAGTTCAGGTCAACCCCAAATGAAAAAAAGTTTTTCAGTACAACAGAAATGATTTGTTTTGGGTGAAACACTGTTTTGGGTTAAACGTTTTTTACATTTGTTTAAACATTTTGTGGGGCAATGTTATTTTATTAAAAGCATTTTCTCTGGAAATTAAAGGCTAGCTTCACAAGGGGATTTAGTTGCCATTTACAAAATGGAGGATGTGCCTTATAGCTTATAGATCAGGGGTGGGCAAAATGCGGCCTGGGGGCCAGATGTGCCCCACCAAGCCATTCTATCTGGCCCGCGGGGCCCCTAAAAAAATTAGCAAATTTATATTTATCTGACCTGGGCTGCCTGTCATGTGGCCCTCGATGGCTTACCAAAACTCAGTAAGTGGCCCTCTGCCCAAAACAATTGCCCACCCCTGTTATAGATCCATGGTTAAGGCACTCAACCAAGATGTGGGAAATCTGACTGATTCAGCGGGAGGGACTTAGATTTGCACTCTTAAGACAGTGTCACAGCCACTTGTCTAAAAAATTAAATATTAATTGGGACAGTAAAGGAATGGGAACAACTGTATAGCTTGGTGGTTTGGACATTCAGCTGAAGTGAAGGCTATCCTGGTTCTAGTCAATGCCACAAACGAGTCTGCAAGAAAATCTTCCCAGGACATACTTTAGCCACTGGGCTGTAAAAGAAAATCCTTTTCTTGGTTTTGAACTGGAATCTCACACCCAAAAACAAACAGTTCTTTGTGACATTTTGAAATTTTTCTTGGCTCAGAACAAATCTCTGAATTCGACCCAAATTAATGAACACTTTTGACTGCCCTGAAACTACATTTTTCTGCAGAGAAATAATTTGCCAAAGCAAACAAACAAACCAGTTGTACTTCAGAATCAGGCCCTCTGGAGCCAAATTTCTCAAGGGTATATTTTCATTAGTCAGTGGAGTTACTTCTGGATACAACAGGATGAGAATCAGGCCCATACACTCTTTAAAATCTTTCTGTTTTCATTCCAGGCTTGCTAAACCTACAATCCAATACTTAACACACAGACGTAGGGGAACTCACTCCTGATTATGGCAAGGAGTTCTTTTTTCATTATATGCTGTGTATCATGATATATGTTATACTGTTGTTACCTTGCTATACATTATATACCTAGTGATCTGGAGTAATGTAGTAAGATGACATTTATTTTGACAAATAAAACTGTTTCTGTTAAGCCTTTAGAATATGGAAATCTCCACTGTCAGCTTAAATGATTTGGTATAGTAAAAATAACCTTTTCAGTTAAGGACTGAATTCAGCGGAGAAAGAGATCTAAAATTATACCTTGTTTTTACTTTTGTTTTTTTAAAGTGTAAAACATAACACTTTTCAGTTGCAAAACATCCTTTTACCAGACACGATCTAAAAATCCTTTATTTAAACTATGTCACAGTGTTGTGTTAATCTTTGACCTACAGATATAGGACCAGGTAGTTTAACTCAATCAAAATGATGGAGTACTGCTGACTCTAGCTGTGGATCTGGTCCGCAGGACCTGGTTTAGGCATCTTTAATGCTTCCATCATTCTAGCAACTACATATTAATGGTTTCACTCTACTAAAGATATCTTCTGTTTCGAAGGAAGGTTGATTGTCGCGTTGGCTGACTGGCTTTAATGATGGCTCAAGTTCATCATGCACATGAGAGAGAAACCTT
>NW_005842542.1:511769-512073 GCF_000455745.1 Alligator sinensis
TTTTCGGGGGGACGCGAGGTGCCCGCGGGGGTGGAAAGAGGAGCTGAAGTTGCCGCATTGCAACAGGCAAAGAAGTGAGAAATCAAATAATCGATCCTGCCGCCGCCGCTGCTGCTGCCGCTGCCGACGCTTCGCCTCGCACAGCCGAGCCGACAAAGTTTGGAGGGGGCAAATCGAGGCGGGGGAGAGGGGAAGGAAGGGAGCGCAGGAGAAAGGAAGAGGGGGAGAGGCACGGGAGGAAGAGGAGCAGAGGCAGGGGCGAGAAGAGGAGCCCGGACATGTCCAGAAGGAAGCAGGGCAAGCC
>NW_005842542.1:512856-513511 GCF_000455745.1 Alligator sinensis
CTGCTGCACTCTGCCACTGCTCCCTGCCCCCATTGCTGCCATGCAGGACTGACTGCGGGCGGAGGGGCTGCGGGTGCACTAACAAAGGGGGCGGCAGCAAAGCGGTGTCTTGTGTAATCCTCCCCCGGGACCCGCCGGGCCTGGCGGATCCCCTTCCCTGTGACTCTGCACTTCAGGTGCAGCTGGGTGAGCGGTAGGGCCACAAAGTTGGTGCCAGTGTTAGCTGGGCACCAACTGGGGCTGCCAGAAGTTTTGCCCGCCCTGGTTTTTGTTGTTATAAAAGCAAGGTTCGCTGCGCTCTGCAGTTCGCTTCCCACTTCTCTGTCTAGAGAGGTGCCCCGTGCTTTTGAATAGGGTGGGTATGTGATATCATGTGGTGCAGCTGGGTGAGCGGTAGGGCCACAAAGTTGGTGCCAGTGTTAGCTGGGCACCAACTGGGGCTGCCAGAAGTTTTGCCCGCCCTGGTTTTTGTTGTTATAAAAGCAAGGTTCGCTGCGCTCTGCAGTTCGCTTCCCACTTCTCTGTCTAGAGAGGTGCCCCGTGCTTTTGAATAGGGTGGGTATGTGATATCATGTGTTTGTGATATCATATTCCCTTTTAAGCCAAGCAGTTATGATGTCAGGTTACAACGAACTTGAAGCCAGAAGTTGCGGGG
>NW_005842542.1:514051-519622 GCF_000455745.1 Alligator sinensis
GGGGGGGGGGTGTTGGAAAACTACTAGGGAAACTTCCTTGCAGAACATGTTCAAACAGAAGTAAGGTGAGGATGAATGATAAAAATCAAAGATAGATACAGCCAAGTCTTTCTTGAGGACACAGTTCACTAATTTGGCAGACTATTGCAATTGATTGAAAGTCTCTTTCTCAGAGGGAACTCCAGGAAAATAATTGTGAAAGACAAATAAAAAGTTTATCAGTTAACATCCTCCAGTCTTGCAGCTTCCTGGTGCTCAGGATCTTAGTTTGAAAATGATACTTGAGGGGAAAGGGGATAACAGTATCTTGGTAGATGAAATTAAGGTTTCTGTACCATTCACAATGGTGTTCATTTCACCTGTTTCCTCTTGTCCAACACTAGGTAAACTATCAAAGGAAGAATGAAATAAAATCCATTTCTTTAATAGTCAAATAATGTCAGTTAGGGTTTACATCTAACCAATATTAATGTTCAGGAATCGAAGAGGTAAGAGTTAGCTTTAGGGACAAGCAGACCATAGTAGAACGTAACATGTTAAAATGGAAGTGAAAACTTGTGCACAATGTTTATTCTTTAGGGCATAATAAACTCTTTCAGCATTTAGACTTGAGGGCTATTTTAAAATCTGACATTTATTTCTTCAAGAAAAAGTTGCCTACAAAATGCACAGATAACTGTTCAGTATAGTTGTGTACTCTATTGTATGAACTGCATTTTTAAGGGTTTTAAGTACATTGATGTGACAATGGTAGCATTGATTTTAGAATCCTTAGGACTCAAAGCTTTTAGGAGGTTAGGATAATGTTTGGTTAACATTTTATTGTCTTGTATACAAAGTAGAAGCACTTAATCATAAACTTACTGGTCTGGAGTCTTTGTTATAGCAGCACAGAAAGGGTCATAACTTCTGGTGTTTTTAATTGAACAAAAACAATGAACTCTTCATTATTAAATAACATGTAAATGGAGAATGACTAGCATTCATTTAATCACATTGATAATTAACAAGTGAAATACTTGATGTATTTGAAAATTATTATAGATGAAGTGCTGCTCCATAACATTAGCTTTAAAATATATCAGAATAATTGGGGGGTAGGTAATCTTTGTGTACAGATGTGTTTGAAGGTATTATGGAAGTAAGATCTTCACCTTAAACAAAACACTTGAATGTGCCTCTTACAGACTAATAGTGTATTTTTAGTATCTCTCCTGTGTGTCAGCTTAACAGTGTGTTATTCTGGATCTCTGCAATCCAGAACAGTTTCCTGTGAAAAGTAGTACTTCTGTAATTGATATATGAAATGTTACAGCCTAGAGGAGGAGGAAAGAACAGAACTATGACATTTCTAGTGGATGTTCTGAAAATGTTTGAAACCAAAAGAATCACAGTTTGAAAAAAAACATGCAGGCCTCAGGTCATGACTTCCCTTGAATGAGGAGCTCACATTTGGTGGACATGCCTCTGGAGTTTTAAAACATTCTGTTCTGTGACAATGTGCCACATTTAAAACACAAGAAATAGTTAAGTGACAATGAAAGCCATATTAGTTTTAAGAACTAATTTAACAATAACCTTTGATACCTTCTTAATTAATAACTTTCAACATTTGACACTTATTCTTTTGTTTTCCCGTTCATCTTTACTTTTTGGTGTTAGCTTTCATCCCAAGGCATTAATGCTTTATTTTGATAATTTTAGCCCCTATCTTTTTATAATAGGTACTGTCATTTGCAGTGGTGCTTTTATAAATTGAATTAGGTGTCATTGATACCAATTGCAACAGTGGCAAGTGATAACCAGAATAAAATATTTCCCTTTTAAGGGGAAAGAGCTAGAAATACGCTCACCACACCTACTTTTATAAAAGACTAGATATTTCTATACCTTTCTGGTTACAAGAAATGTGTTTTCAGCTCCAGAAGAAACTGACTATAAATTAAATTAATTGGCTAACCTGCAGCCTGGAGAATGACTTGCATATTGGCGGACTGTTGGAAATGTACATAAAAAATTATATTTGTATGTGTAACTCAAGTTTACAAAAGCAGAATTTCTTCCTTCTCTTTTGATCATCCATATCTTTGGTTTTTATAAAGTCCATCATATACATTTTGGGTCTAGGGAGTTAGCAACCCAGTAGATTGCCACAATCCACGTTTCCATGGAAATAATTGAGATGTAATAAATAAAGGCACTCTGAGGTCACAGGTTTCCCAATTCAGCTGAGAAGGAAAACAAGTGTAAATTATGTGGATATATGTGTAGCATTTAGGGATTCAAATAATTTACTGTTTTTATGTCTATTTATTTTACTTTGTAAAACAGCTTTTAGTATGTATTATTAGTATTGTTGTTATTTCTGCACCCATTTCTATGCAAAAAGATTAAGTATTAAAATAGGCTCACTATGCACCAGTGATGAAAGGGATTCTTTCACAGATGAAGTACAAGTTGTCTTCATATCAACAGTGAAAGATGGACAGTTTTTGACATTACAGGAAGTATCAAATGTGGAGGTACATATACAGAAGTATCAAATGTTGCCAAATATTCATTCTACATCATTTAAAATGAAGTAATTTAAAACAGAATTGGATAAGAGAACAGACCTGCACTAATGTATACCCGAGTTCTGTAATATTAGGCATTTGGTTCAGTCTAATAGAAAGTTCCAATAATTACTGTATCTGTAACCATCCATTTAGAATGGTAGCTGTGGATTTTTCCTTAATGTAGGGTTTAAACACATTGATTTATTTTAACCATTAATTTTAGATGTGTAAACTTAAAGGAATCCAACCTTATAGTTGATTAATTTAAACCAAACAAAATATTCTAATCAAACTCCTAACAGGAGAGTCCTTGGTAACTTTTAAAAATAAATTACAGAGTAGATAGTATAAATATAGAGTTAGCAGTTACAGTGTTTCAAAGTGCATAACAATGCTAAAGATTTCTTTACTCCTGAAATAAGTAATGATAGCTTAAATGCTTCATTGTTGTTCAGAATCTTCTTTTGTAATGTTGATTATATCATGTATGGCTCATGGCTTGTTTAAGTTAATGTTTGTAAAGGAGAGAGATACACAACCGCTTTTCAGAGCATTAAAACAAGCCATTAACTTCTCTGATGGATATAATCTTTGATAAGTTAGAAGGAAATCTGTTTAAAAGTTTGTTTTCTCCTACCAAGTTTAGAGGTGCTCTATTCCAAAGCTGCCATTTCTCGTATGGAGATGATGAATAATGTTTTCTGTTGAGTCCTGTATTAAATACGAGTTTATCGTGTTATAGCTTCCTCATGTTCTGGAACCAATCGAATAAAAGAGGGAATCTGAGATCCTGGGCTCCTGGTAATAGAACTATAGGTTCAAGGTTCTATGTAATTATAATTGAAGAATTACTTGAATACAATTTATGGTAACTATGCTCAGGTTGGAACAAGGTTTTAAGCATCAGATGTACTTTAGTTGCTGAATATGACAGTTCTGCAAATTGCTGTCAGATTGCAATGGTATTTTGTGCATAAACATGCTAGTCAGTAATCAAACTGTTTTGCAAAAAGGATGCACTAATTAAGTCTAGATTTGTTATCCTACTTGAAGTTGTAGAGTTGCTGTCATTTTTTTTTGCTTTCCGTTGGCAAAAAATGCTGATAGAAACTTTTGATTCACAGCCTACCTGCCTCATTTGTGTCAGTCAAAAAAACAAGGTTGCTCTTCATTATTGGCAAAGTAAATAAAAATACTGCAACTGTTTGCCAGGTTCCAATTAGTTGATTGCTATGAATGATCTTCTTTAAAGGAATGATGTTTTACCTATCTGCTCATACAAAGGTTTGATTTTTAATGTCTTGTGAAAAGGATTCTCTTTGTCTTGATTGATGTCAAGAATAAAAGCGTGATGGTAATATCCCTTTGAAAGCTATTGTATTGTCAGCTCTGGCTGACAGCAGGAGGCCCTCCTAGTGCTATAGATTAGCGCTGTGAAAACACTGACATTTTCTTTGTTATATTGCTGTTGTTCTGCTTGCAAAGTCAATTATACAATGTCGGAGCTCAGTTACAGAGTTGACTGTGGAAGTAACAATGTCTTTCATACTTGTCTTAAAGATATAATTTTCTTTTTTTTTTCCCAGTTGATAGAGAAGAACCTAAAGGTACTGGAACAGTACATTCTACAAATTAAATTTTGACAAGTATAATCATAATTGCCAAGTACAAAAGACTTGTATGATTATCCTTTAATTTTACAGTTCATTCAAGTTTCGGTGGAATATTATTGATACAGTGAACACAGGAGCTAAAATAGATAAATCTCATATAAAATATGATTGTAGTCTTGATTGCTCTTTATCAAGTGTAGCATTTTTGGGATTTGGCATCATTGGAGATAGGGGCAATTTATACTGTGGTGATGCCATCAAAACATTGAATACATGCATTGTGCTAAGGAAGGCCTTTAGATATTCGATTATAGTAGTTTTTAATTTTGTGTGCACATTTTGATCTGAGTCCAGTAAGGTTTTCCTGTGAGATGTAAAATCCCACCCCCCATCATTTCCTGGGAAGGATCTTTGTGGTGTTTAACTGGTTTAGTGATTGACATGCTTGTGTGAAAAAATCTTTTAATTGTGGTGTAGTCCCATTGGTAGTAGTGGACAGAAGTATTACATATAAGGAAAAAGTAAAGAATGTGAAACAGATGAGGTGAGAGATGTAAAAAAGAGAGGGGGCTAGATATTTAATGATTTTAGTGATGTTGGATCCAATTCTAAGTGTGGGGGGAAATGTCACAAAGCAGTTATTACTAGTAGAGGTAGTTTACCTTCTTCCTCAAAAAAATGTACACAATCAGAGCAGTATAAAGAACATTCATTATTGAATTGCCTCAAATGTCAAATAACCATCCGACAGCCCTTGTTAGGATGTTAATTGTGGGATTTCTAAATTACTATTATAAACTAATAGAGTAACAAAAGATTCCACAGTTACCAGTAATTTGTTAGGATTTATTTTGTTTTTCTTCAATAATTGAAAATTAATGTCTTGAAGTGAAAGCAGCTGTTCATGCCATCCTCTGAATTGGATACAAAAATGATGTTTTGTAGATGTGTTAAGCTTGTGTAAACACAAATTGTTTTACATATTGGATTCTGGCTTGGCTCTGCCCATTGATTGGTACCAACTAAACTTTTATTTTAAAGTTATCTGATTTAACAAGACTGAAACCATTTAAGAAGGAAAAGTGCAGAGGGTGCCATTCAGTGATCAGCAATTACAATAAACATTCTAAAAAGTGTAACTCAAAGTTACTGGCTTCATAAATGGAAATGTTTACTTGCATTCTGGGGTTTACCTTTGCTGTTGGCATAGGCGTTAAGTGTTAACTCAGTTGTTACAAGAGTATTTTAGTTAATTATCTTATTATTTAAGTTTGTAGAGTCACACTCTAAGGTGTTTTACAGCTTCTTAAAATATACAAAACACCGTGTTTTATCTTTTAAAAAAAGAAAAAGATTACTTTTATGCATCATCACACATTTTATATATATATATATATATA
>NW_005842542.1:519653-535983 GCF_000455745.1 Alligator sinensis
TAGCTTTCTTTGTGATCTTTTAATACCCTCATAACAAAATTTGTTAACTAACCACAATAATTGTACTACCTTTTTATAAAACCTCAGACTGACCCCCACATTTATTTGAGCAATCTATTAATGCCCCCCCAATGCCTTTGAGAAAGGATGGCTTTTATGTTTCATGCTATCCTAGTAAATGTGCTGGAGTAACAAAATGTCGTATGAGACCTGTTACAACCTGCTGTAGTATGAGACCTGTTACAACCCTCTTCTATTAAATCTTTGTTGACAAAAAGGCAAGATGGGTGGGTGGATGGGTGGGCAGGTGTGTGTGTAAAATTGAGGTTGGTGGATTAGGAAGTGAATTGGTAAGGATCCTACTGTATTTTACCCAGTATAATTTTAGGTACCAAAGCCTTGGAATACATTTATACTTTGCACATCTTCTTTCATGTTATCCATTTGTAAAAGTGACAAATGAGGTTACTGTTCCCTTACAAGAGAAAAATAAAATCAGTTTAAAGGGCTATGGTTCCTTGTCTACGCTTGAATGTATTTTTTGCAACAATGAATGTTGATGGTTTGCCAGGGCCATTTTATTTTACGGAGCGGGTTAAAGAAAGGGTATCAATGCATTAGATTGCCTCTTGTGATATTTTCAGCTAAAGCTAAGCTCATCCCAAATTAATGCTTTTTAAATACATACATAGGGACTGGGTGTGGTTGGAAGTGGGTCCGTACCATTTAGAATGGTTCCAAATATTGCTGCAGTACAATGAATGAGTGTTGCTAGCTTCCCACTATATGACTACATTTTATATATATATATATATATATATAGGTGCTGTACTCATCTGAATTTAGCCAGAAGTAGTTTCATTACATTGTTCATGTTTGCTTAGAAACAAAAGCTTTTTGCCATTTAGCTACCTATTAGGCAACAGAACAATATGTGGTGTTTGGAAATGCCACTTGTTAATCATATGCTGTACCATTATTAATTTTTTTCTTTTCCCTTTTGGATGTATTAAGTCAATTTTTTAGCTTTTTATGTAATTGAAATTTGCCCTTTTGTTACCTGGGCACGAATTATTTTTGAAATGTTGTCATTACCCGCCCTGCTGTGAGGCTTATCTCTACTGTTCATCCTAATTAAATAAAACATACTGTTGTTCACCAATCTCATGTTGAACTGAATTACCTGCCTCAAGGCTTATACTTGGTCGTTGGGCTTGCTTGTTTCAGCAGCAGACATTGACTAACACATTTACTTTTAGATTTTCATTTCAAAGGGATCAGTTTGTGTTGTGTGACAGGTGAATAGTGAATGCTTTACGGTACTTTCAAGAGCTGTACAAACAGTAAAAGACCTATTGCTATCAAAGTAGACTGGCAAGTAAAAACACAATAGAGCTTTTGTGACAGAAGAGTGTTTCTGTTACTGGAAAAAGACTACTAAGAGGTCATAGTGCTGTGTTTAGATGCTGTAATGGGTTAACTGGTCTTAACCCTTTGGTCTATCACCCCTTTTTTAGACCCCATCTCATCTGCAGGCTGTGATGGGTGAATTTCTATTGTGATTGATCCTTCCTGTCCCAACAGTACTTCCTTGCTAGGTTAGAAACTTTTTCGTTTTTTTCTGGAATTGAAGATGCCTGAATAATTGTTCTCTTTCAGAACAGCTTCTCTAAGAAGAACAGATTCATTTTTAGACCAGAAAAAGTAAGATAGGTGTTTATTTTAAGGTGCAGCAGAGATGAATGACATAACTTTATAGAGAAAAAATATTTATTTAGTTGTGTGATATGAATGCTGAGGAAAACTCATTGCCTACTACTGAAATTTTGTTACTGTTACATAGATACAGCTAACAAGTTACAGTGCTGCAGTATGAGTTTTGTTTAGATTAAACTCTTCAGTTGGCCCAGTACTGTTTTCTATATTTTTGTTTTAAAATACATAACGGACAAAAAAGAAAATAATTTGTATGACTTGGGCAAATATGTTGACATTATTTGTTTCCACTCATGAATATCTCTCTCTACTGAATCTCCACTGGAGAGGCAAGTTTAACCATTCAGGTGATTGGATTCACAAAAATGTCATAGATTTTTGTGTAAAAAAATATTTGCAAAGAGTGGATGAGACTCCAGGCAGTATCTAAAAAGGTTGTTCTAGGTCAGTGGAGGCCAGCCTTTTTGGCAGGAAAGTCACAGATCAAGCCTTGCCCCCACCCTGAGTGCTACTGCAATCCCGTTCTCTTACCTGATTTGCTGCTCTGCTTTCTGCTCTCTGCTTTATCTGCCACTCTGCTGCCTGCCCTCTCTCTGATCTGCCGTTTGCCACATGCAGGCTCATACCACTTGTGACGTGTGCCGCAGATTGGCCATCCCTATTCTGCTTGGTACTTGAATGACCGATTTTGCATATTTATCGATGTTCTTCACTTTCCTTTAGATGAGTCACATCTACATAAAGATAGATTTGTTTTGCTTTCAGTTTAGTGAGTAGTGGGACTTTCTTCTCTTCAGTGGTGGACTAAGTATAGAAGTTCTCATGTTAAGCAAGACAGACTTGGTACACAATACTTATGGTGTGAGTCAGTTTCATAGTAGCTAGGGTCAGGAGGGACCTGAACAGATCATCTAGCCTGACCCCCTACCACAGGCAGGAATGAATGCCGGGTTCACAAGACCCCAGACAGGTGATCATCCAACCTCCTCTTGAATATGCCCAAGGTAGGGGTGAGAACCACTTCCCTGGGAAGTTGGTTCCAGGTTTTGGCCACCCTAACTGTAAAATATTGCCTTCTGACCTCTAACCTAAACCTATTCTCCATCAGCTTATTACCGTTGTTCCTTGTCACCCCAGGTGGTGCTGGGGAGAAAAGGGCTCTGCCGATTTGCTGTTGAAAAAAGGGCTCTGCACATCAGCACTCATTGAAATCAATGGAAAAATTCCCATTCACATCAGTGATGTAGCAATGCATCTGGTGGTTTCCTAGGATGGAATCCTCACCTTGTTGTAGTCAGTGGGAGTTTTGCTGTTGACTTCAATGAAGCTAGGATTTTGTACTCTGTGTTTACAATACCCATGAGAGAGCATATCAAGTACGGAGACCAGTGGGAGTACTCACTCAGCACCCAACACAACAGAAAGCATCTCTTCCTTCCTTCATCTGCTTGCTTTGTTAGGTCACTCCTGATCTAATCTCTTGCTGTAGACTGGGCAGGTTAAAATGGCAGAGGAAAAAACTGTGCTGTTGAAGTTTACAAGATGGCAGTGAATGAACCCCAGGAGATGAAAGGTGTATTTTACATTCATATACAAAAAGTGGGTAAAATGTGAGCTGAAGTAAATAAAAAGCAATATTCTGTCTCCTTGTAATTCCCCCTCCCTCCACAAATTAAAAAAAAAAAGAGGACAAGGGAGTACCTACTAGATAAAAATGGAATATTTAACACTCAGGGGAAAAAAGGGTAAACAAAGAAAAATAGAAGAAAACTAAGTTTAAGATATGCTAGGACTAAAGGGAAAAAAAGCAGCAGGGAAGTAAGAAGGAAAAGGTGCTTGCAGCTCAGTACTGTCTGTGTTGCTACCCGATGATTAGATGCGACATTTGGCACAACCATCAGCAGCTCATCTGGAAGTGTGCATATGTTTATTTTTAATTTTTAAATTCAAATTTAAATTTACCAGAACAAAGACATCTGAAAAGCTAAACAAACTTCTAAAATAAGAGGAAACAAGTAGCATAAAAGAAAATAGGATATACATCTGAGCCATTTTAAAAATGTCTAAACAAAAAAAAAACTTGCTTCTGTATAGTTTTAAATAAAATGTTTGTAT
The DNA here is from genome assembly GCF_000455745.1 of Alligator sinensis. Classification (NCBI taxonomy): domain Eukaryota; kingdom Metazoa; phylum Chordata; order Crocodylia; family Alligatoridae; genus Alligator; species Alligator sinensis. Next base: position 523,485 of record NW_005842542.1, read on the forward strand.
TTTCCTATTAGGCAGTGCACAGGTATTTTTAAAATAGCCTCAAAAAGGTAATATAAAGAACATTGAAAATAAATATTTAGGAGATTGACTTTTGAAGTTTCAACTATTTTATGATTGTGGCAGTATCTAGTCTTGTCCTCTGTAGACTTCTAATGAACTTGTTCTCTCTTTGGAGATCAATGGACAAAGACCTGGATTTGAACTCTTAAGTAAATTTCATTTTGTCTGTGTTTACCCATGATGTGTTTGTATATATTTCTTTATTTTTAATTGTTTTATAGGTAAAGGCAGTTTTGGCTTAACTCATTTATTTAAACTGTTATTCAAGGGAACAGTTTGTCTGACTTCAGTGGATCTACTTGCATGAGTAAAAGTTTACTGGCTTCAGTGTGAAGTTTATATTTATTGGTTGTCAGCTGTTGTGGATCTGTTTCACATTTAGAGAGCTTGCTTCTGCCCTCCTTCCTTTCTCTAGAAATAGTATGCTCTGGTCTTCATAATTTCCCCTGTTTCTTTTGACCAGGCTGCTCTCCCAGGAGATATGGGGGATGTGGAAGAGTGCTCTAGTCTAAGAGTATTAGAAGGAAGATGCAGGGAAGGGTGGCCATTTCTCTGAAAAGTATACACGGGCTTTATGTTGCTTATTTTAGGCTAGGTTTTTCACAGCTGGAATGGTGCATCTTTATGTTTGAGGTAGATCCTTGTGGAGACAGGACATGAGTAGTTTTTACCGCTGTAGAGCAAACTAGTCAGATGGGGAAGGGATATAGGTACCTTGATATAAAAATACATCTTTCTTACAGTCAAGAATTAGGCTTAATCTGAAATTCCTGGGCACTCTGGCAATACAATACAGTAATGCAAGCTTCATAAAACACAGCTTTGCTTTCCATTTTTTAATATTATGGTAATGTTTAGCTAATACTTGTGTTTAAAATTAATTTATTTTTCCTTTTTGATTTCAGGGAGAGTGGTTTTTTTCTTTCTTTCCAGGTTTATCTTTCTTGTTTAACAGGCATTTCACAGCCTTTGTTAAAATTTTTTTTGTCTTTTTTGGTTGATGGTTTCATTTTTATAACCATAAATGTTAAAAACAAAGCTTCTGTTTTAGCATCTTTGTCTCTTTTTTTCCCACAGTGCAAATAAATTTTTATCTGGTGAGCAGTGAAGTCAAAGACCAAGATCCAAGGAAGAGCTACAAAAGCTTTCTGAAAGTTACAGTATAGTTTACCAACTTCTAACTTTGAATGAACTTTGTATCCTGTACTAGCACCAATTAACACTCGATAAAAAATGATACAAGGGAGCTAGCCAGGAGCAGCTGGGGAAGATCTGTGCAAATCTTTTGGTTGTAGCCAACTCTTGTTTGGCATGTTAGCTGCAGTGTTGATATCTCTAATACAGACTTCCCTTACTGCTATTTAAGGTGCTCCTCAAGAGACCTTGGGGAAACAAGAAAACAAGTTGAAGAAAGATATCCTTTTAGTTGCAGTATTCAATTGTGCCACTATTTGTAGCATAATTATAGAGGCTATGTCAGCAGGGTTTGCAGTGTGTTGGTAAAATGCACAAGGAGCTAACCTGAAGACCCTGCTCTCATTTTGTAAAGAATAAGTTGATCATTGGTTTGGGGTTTTTGGTTTTTCTTGCCAGTGGGTCTGTATTCAAAATGTGGCTCTAAAGAAAATGCGTAGAAAAATGAGCTTTTAATTTGTCACCTGCTGTTGAACCACCCTGTCTTCCTTGAGATGCCAAATTGTAAATGAGGTTTTTGTATCCCCATACACATCCATCCAAGAAATGCTCTGTGTTGCATAGCTATTAGTGGCAGAACTGAGGACATTAGACCAGTTGTTTTAAAACTATTATTGTCTGATTGGAGTATATAAAGCAATCAAAACAAAAAAACCTCAGCAAACAAACAGAAAGAGGGTAGAGTAACAATTACCTGCAACAGAGCTTAAGGTACCAGTTACCTCCAGAAAAGAATCTGTTCTATGCTTTTATTCAGGGATTTGTGAGGAAAGGGGAAGCAAAATCATTTATTTGTGTTGTCACTTAGAGACCTGCTTTAAAAGTCCACTTAAAAATTAAAAAAAATTTAAATATAGGGTCTACAGTTTTAATTTTTGCAGAACATTAAGCCTTGCCTTGCTGCTATTCTGCTGCCTTTTTAATCCACTGTGTGCCTGGGCTACTAGGGATGCTGAATATTCCAGTTAATAAATATGATTGGTCTCCCAGCAAAACTCTATCTAATGAAAGTTTATCTTGAGGTACAATCTGAATACCATAATTCTTATCTAAGGACAGATGGTAGTGGGTCCAAAGAAAATTAGACCAATTTTGAAGTACTTAGTTACATTAGAATATGTATATATAACATATAATTTCAGTTTATTGGCAGTATATTTTATTTTAAAGCCACAGTATCTCATTTAAAAAATAATGGAGAAAAGGGTGTTTAGTGCTTGGATTATTTCCATTTAAACCACTTTTCCATTTTCAACAAGACCTGTTCTTACATCTTTTCACTGTAGACTCTAGTTTCTGTCACTTTGCTACATACTGCTTTGCCTAAGTAGATGACTAAAGAGTGCTTGTGAAAGAATGATGCAGATACATATCACCTTAGTCAGGTCTACACTGAATAGCTTTACCATCATAGCTATGTTGATCAGGGCTGTGGTGAGGTGTAATGTATTGCCATCATAAGAATGTTGGAAAAAACCCTTGGGGTGTCTGTACATGTGCCCATACATGTGTCTATACAGAGTGGAGGGGGAGGGCGCTTTAATTAAAGCGGTTCTGAGAGCTGCTCTAATTAAAGCGCCAGCAGCTTCAGGTGTATTCAGCGTCCTGTGCTTCAAAATGGTGGCAAAGGCACTTTAACTAAAGCTCATTCGCGGCCCGCCAGGCTATTCTATCCAGTCCGCGGGGCCCCTAAAAATTTAGAAAATTAATATTTATTTTCCCCTGGCTGCCTGTCATGCGGCCCTCAATGGCTTGCCAAAACTCAGTAAGCAGCCCTCCACCCAAAATAATTGCCCACCCCTGAGTCAAAGTGACCCCACCTCCATTTTGAAATGTGGGGATGCTGAATACATGTGACACAGGCTGCTGGATTGCACTAATTAGCACGCTCTAGCAGACTCGATTAATTGAGTGCTCTGAGGCTTGCTAATTTGCACATGTCAGGGTAGAGCTTCATTGCATGTATAGGTGCCCTTAGAATAGACTCAGTTCTAGTGGTAAAACTAAGCTTTCATCAGCATGGCTTGTTTTGGTTGTTGGGGAGGAGGATCAGGCTTGAATAATTTATGCCATCAGCAGCCTGTTTTAGTCTGTATCAGGTGTGTTCACACTAGGGGTACCTTGTTGGTATTGTATTTTAAGATACCTATACCAGCAAAACACTTGAAGAGTAGACCTGGCCCTAGGCCAACCTGGAAAGTAAGGTATACAGATTTCCCTCACCAACCACGGGGGTTAGGGTCCTGAAAATTCCCATGGTTGACAAAACTGTGGTTGGTAAGATAAAAGGCTTATGGGAAAAATGGGGATAGGGGCTTGAATATGAATAATAAAGGAACATACAGTGTATAAAAGTCATTTTTATTTACCTTTAATAACTTAAAAAAAGATTCACTGTTAAGTAGTGGGTCTTTTAAAGAAACTTTAGCACTTCCTGGTGTACCACTCACAACACTAGCCCTAATAGTAGCCTCACTTTTCTTAATGGTTCTCACAGTGGATTTGTTCACACCAAAATGCCTTCCTACATTCGCCACACTCTCTCCACCTGCTAGATGATCCAACAACTCCAATTTTGTTTCCAAAGACATCATTTTCCTGGGCCTCTTTCCAAATTGCTCACCTTCTCCACTCATGTGCTTAGAGGCCATGATTAAGAGCAAAATCCAAGAATCGCAAAGAAATCACGAGAAAAATGCAGAGCACCTGTGACTGGATGTTAATAGCATGAAGTGTAACACGAGACTGGGTGTGCGTGAGAAGATGGGAGCACCATGGGTGGCTAGCAAGAGCTCTGGTGATTTGAAATGGCAGGTGGCGGGCTGATACGTGGCCATGGAAAACCGTGGTTACTCAAGCTGTATACCGTTGTTGCCAAAGTGGTATATAGAATATTAAGTTTGGATACTCAAAACTGTGGTTGGCGAGGGAAGCCTGTACCTCTTAAACGTATAGTCTGTATTACTATGCAGCAGTATTACTATGCTTCCCCAATACTGCACGTATGCTAAATAGTTTGCCTGTCTGCAGAGGCAGCTGCCATTTTGTGAGGTGGGGTTGATAAAGTATGTTGTAAAAAAGACCCTGTGTTCTTGAAAAGCAATTTTGCTTTTGTTTTCCTTAATTTGAAATTAATTTAGAATGAAATTAAATTACATGGTTGCTTTGTATGTGAGGAAAAATGCAGTAGTGGATTCAGGATGCTATAAAGGGGTGCAGTAACGGAGAGCTCACTCCCCATGTAGCTGAGATTGGTGCTCTCAGCAGTGAAGCGGGAAAGATGAGAACAACGTGCACTTCTCAACCTCTTGGTTTAATGCTGTGCATCTTGGTATATAATTCAGTTTCTGGCCTCTAATAGGGAAGATCTTTTTTTTCCTCTTGTGTATATACAGGCACTCTGACAACATGCGCTAAAAAATAAGCAGTCTATAAGCTATTTGTGCCTCTGTTCATCTAATATATTTTATGGTTTTCCACATTATTGTTTATTATGTTTGTTTGGGAGGATTTAAGAACCAACCAAAAATGGGGCCCCATTGTGTTAGGCAGCGTAGAAATTCAGAGTAGTAGACAGTTCTCATCCCAAAGAGATTATAAATTATACAAACGTAGGGGTGGGGAAGGGTTATGGCGCACAGACAGAGTGAACAGCTTTTCCGCCAAGGCTGTATATACTTCCAGAGTGAGTGGAAATGTGGGGAAGAGGTCTCAACTGCAGTGTTGTGGGTTCAAGAGGATGATGGTGGGGAATGGGAGACCCCTTTGTGGTCTGCATATTTGCAGCAGGGGCTCAAAATTTGATACCTGAATATCCAGGTATCAGAATAAAACAAGGGGGTGGGAGAAAGCAGGGCAGGGCATGATCCAGGACCGTACCCTGAGGCAGCTGGAGGCTTGGGTCCTCCAAAGAGAGACGCTCTGGTAGCCAGCCAGAGCATCTCTATGGCTGCCCCTTGCCCCGGTGCTGAAGCATGCTGTCTGCCAATGCAGGGCAAACAGTGGTGCAGGCTGCAGGGACCTGAACCTGGGCTCCACTCCAGGTAAGTGGGGGCAGGGGGGCCTGGATGGAGGGGGGCGCTGTGAGGATGCGGGGGATTATGAGTGGGGGCAGGTCGGGAGGGGTGGGTCCCCTGCCCACCCCCTTTAGGGCCCATATACCCCCCAACACAGCCCACAGCTTACCGGTAGCAGCAGAGGTTGTCAGGGCACTTGGAGCCTCCTGGCACAGCCCCCCTGCATGGCTCAGGGCAGTGCAGCTTGGCCCTGGCCGCCTGGCACCTGGAGCTGCCTTGGCCACATTGCGCGGTGCAGCCTGGCTTGGTGCCGTGCAGCACTGTGCACCTTTGGGCAGCTCCGGGCACTTGGGCTGTCACCTGGGGCTCTGCGCCGGGCCAGGTCCTGCATGCACGGCTCCATGCTCTGTTGGGCTGGCCCGGTTCCGTGCATGCAGGACCCGGCCTGGCGTGACAGGCGATCCCTGTGAGCAGCGCGGGGCCCTGGGTGACAGCTTGAGTGGCCCGGAGCTTCCTGAAGGTGCATGGCGCTGCACTGAGCCAGGCCGTACCCATGCGATATGGCAGAGGCAGTGCTGGGTTCCAGGCGGCCAAGAACAGGCTGCGCCATCCTGTGCCACATGGGGGGGATTGTGCCAGGAGGCCCTGAGCACCCCGATGGCTGCTGCTGCTGCGGGGGAGCTGTGGTCCTGTGGGGGGCAGTCTATGAGATGTGCGGAGGGCTGCACTCTGCAGGGTGCAGGGGACCCAGCCTTCCTAAGCAGCCTGCCTCATACAGCCCCCCCACCCAATCCACCCACAAACCTCTCACCCCAAGCCACCCCTCGCCCACATACCTGGCCCTGTGGATCAGGAGTGAGGGGACTGGGGCTGGGGGCAGGCTGTGGGTTGGAAGTAAGGAGCTAGGGCAGGCCTAGGGCACTGGTATATCAGTAGTGCTCAGTGCTGCGCATCCTGATGAGCGAAGAGGGTAGGCCAGCTCTGATTTTGCTATGACAAAAAACCCAAAAGTAAATGCCAAAGTGTATAGATATTTAGAATTTATTTTATTATGATGATAGAGGCATTGGTAGGCTTCCAGATTGCTTTAAAATTGTAAATATATCAATAACACATTGCCCAACTGATCTCTCTATATAGTGGCATTTCATTTTAATAGTGAAAGAACACTGTTTTTGGTATTTTAATGAAAGAATTGGGTTTCTTATCAGACAATTTGCAATTTTTAAATGGGAGCACCAGGATCTCTGTTGGTGAGACAAGTGGCGAGACCTGGGCAAAGGAGTCTGTCCAGGGCCAACACTGGTGACCCAACTGGAGGGCAGATGAGGTGGCTGACCTCCTGGCCATTTGGGGCGAAGACGACACTCTTGGACAGTTCAGTGTGGGCCACCGCAAGGAGCACAATTTCTGGGCGATAGCTGCCCAGATGGCAGACCGGGGGCATCCCATCCAGGTCTGCAAGGCATGCAGCCATGGGACTGCAGGTCCAAGGGGGCGGATGCTGTTGTAGGTGGCAGCAGGTCACACCCAGGCAGCAGTCCCCACTGCCAGACTGCTGCAGTGGGTAGAGGGAGCAGGGGCTGCTCCAGGTCAGGGCTGCTTCAGCAGTCCAGCTGGCACAAGGGGTAATGTCCCCAGACACTGACTGGCTGGGCCTCAGAAGCTCCTGAGGGCAAGTAGCCCCAAGCTGCTCGCCAGGACAGGTTTTTATACTGCTGGGGCCAGCACAGGCTCTAGCTACCCCTGGCTGCAGATCTGGGAGGAGCTGGGTAGGGTTATTTTGCCCCAAGTGGCACAATGTGCCCCACACCAAAGTGCATGTCCGGGCATGTAAGCTGAGGCAAAAATCCCCAACTCAAATTTGTGTCACTCCTATTTGAGCTGCTGCAAGTGCATGTGTCTGCATATGTGGATGTGCCCACTGTGTCCAGGGTATTATTCCTTCCTTTCACTGTCTTTGCTGCTGTTCCAAATAACCATAGATCTGAGCCCATTTCAATGCCTGTATCACACAGGCATGCAGAAAAAGGAATAAACCTATTTTATATTATTAAAGATAATGTATCATGTATAAACCTCCACATGACAAAAAGTTCCTTCCCTTTCCTCACATTTTCTTTTGTCATATTTTTAGCCTGTGGAAGTTTTAATTAAGTCTTCCTGCTTTGTGTTCCTCCCATGCTCCTCTCTACCCTCTCTTTATGATATGTACTATATTACTTTTGGAAATGGAAAGTGCTCTTGTTGTGTAAAAATCTTCAGGGATGTTTTCATCCTATTTGGTTTTCCTTAAATGAGGCTTTTGTTTTTACTCTTTAGATTTATGGAAAACCACAAAAAAAAAATCTCTATGTCAATATGTATTAGTGGGAGGAGCAGGAGGAGGAGTTAACATCGTGTAAAGTAAGCGCTTGTCTAAGGTATCGTGATATGATTCCATGCCCACAAAACAGGAAGTGACCTGTAGACCAATGCATCCCCCAGCAATCATTGATTTGACTAGGGAGCACAGCCAGTATGACAGGAGGAATAGAGCAGACCATGCAACCTTTCACCTAATACATTCTTAAAGCACTGCTGGAGCAAGCAGTAAATTCAAGGTAACTTGCAAGGGAAAGAATAATTAAAAAAATACCTAAATTGGCTGAATAGAGGGTGAACCAAAGGGTAAAAATTTTACCTTGGAAAGCTATTTGTTTTGTTTTATAGGCTTCAAACCTCTCTCCATCACTTGCTACATGCTGCATGGAATTTGAGGTCTTATTAAAGGTTCACTTGATGTGGTTTTGAGGTAAAAGTCCATTATGTTACCATTTAGAGGAAGTCTAATTTAAATACTGATTTAATTCTAGTTTAAATCTGATACTGGTCTTCAGTTTTGAGGCTTATATAAAATGCAAGTGAGGTATGTTTATAAAAATTACAATCAAACCCACTGATTCTCACCAATTATCATGACTGATCTTTTTAATTTTTTTGTAGTTGTATTGTAGCTCCTTATCTGTTGCCTGGCTTCAAAGATTTATTCTCTCTGGTTTTCCCCTTGCCCAGAGAATACTAGTGTTGGGTTGCATTAAGCTATCCCTCATATATTAATGTAGGTCAGGGCTTGGCAACATTTTGGGAAGAGTGCCAAAACCCCTCTGTAAAGTCTACTTGTAGGATGTTGGTGTGCCAGGGGCGGATGGCAGGGGAGCCACGAGGAGCCTGATCCTTCTTGTGGCAGTGCAGCCCCAGCTACTTGCCTGCCGTCTGCCCGGAGGCACACACGTATCCACCGTGGCTGTGAGCTGGTCCGGGGCTCTGTGGTACAGCTGCCTGCAGCCTCCCTGCTACCTGCCACAGCTGGCCCGGGCTCTGGGCAGGCTCCTGCCACCTGCCACAGAGCCCGGGCTGCTCACAGCAGGTGGCGGGGAGGCTGCAAGCAGCTGCACTGAGGTCCACAAAGCCCCGGCCCAACTCTTTGCCAGCGGAGAGTGCATGCACGCCTCAGGGTTGACGGTGGAGGGGCCCCATCCTTCTTGTGGCAAAGTGGTCCTGTCCCCTTCCCTGCCGTCTGCTCTGAGGTACGTGTGCACCCACCACCAGCAACAAGCTGGGTCAGGGCTCTGCAGACCCCAGTGCAGCTGCTTGCAGCCCCCTCTCCTTATATGTTCTATATAGATGAAAATAACTGCTGTGAGCAGCCCTGGCTGGGTTTCAGGTGCCTGTCCAGAGCCTGGGCCAGCTGTGGCAGGCAGCTGGGAGGCTGCAAATGGCTGCACTGGGGTCCAGACCCATTGCCGTTGGTGGGTGCATGCATACCTTGGGGTGGATGGCATGAAAGGGGCCAGGGCTGTGCTACCACAAGAAGGATTGGGCCCCCTGCGACTTCCCTGCCATCTGTCCTGAGGGCTGGCGTTCCAAGCAAAATGTTTACATGCCATGCTCTGGCACATATACTGTGGGGTTGCCAACCCCTGGTTTAGGTGTTTCTGAATTCTTTAGGTGTTCTAGGCTTCATGGGAAACTTGCTATATGGCAGATTTAGGAGTAGCAGCTGTGTCCTTCCACTTGACCAGTGGTTCTGAACCTTTTTAAATTCAACCACTGCTTGTTAGACTCCAGGCATCCCTCTTAGCTTTCACTTGTTTCTTGACTATGGAAAAATAATAGAGCAGTTCTTTTGTCACAAAGAATCCAGAAAGACCATAACAGGTCAGAATGCTTTTATCACTATGGATTTCTATTTGGAAGCTGGGTTTTTGTTGTGAATCGTATATAGGTGTTTGCACATGTGACAGTGCTAATAATATTGTGTGGCACACTGCAACACCCTAAAAGGACCTCATGGCACCCAAGGATGTCAAGGCACACTGGTTGCAAATCACTGCAGTAGACAAAAACAGCAGACATAATGAAGAGGTCACTGCAGATAATACCTTTTATGTTCTATATAGATGAAAATGGAAACTCTCCTCTATGCTATTTTGCCTTTTTGTTTCTGTTCATTTGCTGTCTTGTGGCCAGCACCATTCTGCTGCCCCGTCTCACCTTTTTTGTGGCAGAATGTCTCCATATGCTTTGTAAAGGAGACATCAGTGCCTTTATTTGAAAGGATTTATCTTTTTTTATGGTCTTTATAACCATTTATTGTAAACTTGAATCCAAAATCTGTTTCTCTGCTGAAATATTTTGATCTTCCATCATGCATGTGTATTAACTTTCTTTTGAAGGTTTGTTAAAAATTTGAAACTGAAACTTTTTTAAAGTAGCAAAGTCAATGGGTTAAATGGATTCTGCAAACCAAAATAGCCTGAAGGGGCTAATACTAGATGATAGTTTAGGATCTAATCTGGGAAGCACACATGTTGAAAACTACGTGTGTGTAGGGTTAGTAGGGTCATACAAGGGGAAGAAATTGTGGATCACAACTGCTGACATCCTGTGGTATACTTTACTTGTGTTACAGTGGATTCTGCTTTATAGAATCACTGGTTACTAGAATCAGCCACTTATTTGAATCAGTATGGGAAAACCCAAAACATTATTACATGTGAAAATTGCTCATATTAGAATCACAATTTTCGGTTTGTGGAATCATTTTACCAGAGAAGCTCGGGGATTTTGTGGTTTTGTGAGGAGCCCTCTGCAGGCTGGCAGACTTCCAGCCTGCAGGGGCCTGGGAGGGAGTGAGAGGAGGGCAGTCAGGCAGGGGTGCCATGTGCATGTACTGTACGTGCACATGGCCCCAGGCAGCTGGGAGAGCAGCTTCTGCAGGTAAGTGGGGGGGGGGCAGGGGCGGGCAGGAAATTGAGTCTCCGTGGGGAGGGAGGGAGTTGGGCAGGGCTGGGGCCGGGCTTCCTGGTGATGTGCCTCCTGTGTGCACAGTAGCTTTGAGGGGCACAGCCCCGTGTTGCTGCTTTCACTGCCCATGCCTGGCCCCACCCCCACTCCACACACAGATCCGGGGGGTGCAGGTCCACCCCCCCACCTCCTTCGGGAGTCAGAGCTGGCTCCACCCCCATGCCTGAGCCCATAGCTGGGGGCCCCTTCAGCAGGGGCTGTGGGTGGGGGGAGAGGGGCACCAGCAGGGATGTGGGAAGGGAGTGAGAGAGGCATGAGCAGGGTCAGGGGGCTGTGAGGGAAGAGTGAGTATATGTGTTCTTAAAAAAAACCAGACTTCTTTTAATGGAATTAGCCAGTGAATAGAATAAAGTCACTGTTTCCCAAAGTGATTCCAATAAGAGGAATCCACTGTACTAGATACTGTATGTGCAAATAGAAGGCTTGCACATGCATGTTACTAGATAGACACCTATTTTAACATAAGATTAACATAATTAAGCTATTTAATAGGCTCATAGTCTATGATGATAAATGGAATAAATATCTAGGTAGATGGAGACTAATATTATAGTTGAAAATCACTGTTTAGGTTCTTGCAATTAGGAGAATCAATGGAAGAATGGTAAGGGCCATAAACCTCACTTGTCTGAAGATCTGAGCAAATGTCATTGATGAAATTTTGCATAGCGAAGCCAGAAGAACTCAGTCTCTCCTCTTTGCATCCCCCTCCAGTTTCTTTCTTTGTATGTAAATTGAGCTTGAGAGTAAGATGAGATTTTTTTCAAGTTTTATTTTGTAAACCTGGTCAGTGTTGTATCTATACATGCAAACTGCTTTAGGAGAAAGGCTGGGTACCAGTTTAAATGAAGCATATATGGTACACAGAGGCTTGTGTGGGACCCTCTCTGCAGCATTGTCTCATCAGTATGTCTTTAACTGAGCACTAGTAGAGTTGCATGATTTATTGCAGAATCTAAATTAAATTTAGGACTGTACCTGAAAATTAAAGAAGCAGAGTTTCATGTAATTCTTGGAGACCTCCTACAGCCATGGAATTGAAACTGAAAACAGAACTTCAGTGAATCTAGGGTGGGCAAAATACAGCCCACAAGTCAAATCCAGCCTGCCAGGCTATTCTATCTGGCCTGTGGGGCCCCTAAAAATGTAGAAAATTGATATTTACCTGCCCCTGGCTGCCTGTCAAAGATGAAAGGAGCCAGGGGCAGTAGGACCCAGGGGGAGCCGGTGGCATAACTAAACATCCACAGCAGAAAGTCTATCCTGGCCCTGTCCTGCCCTCTTATCCAGCCCACAGCTCCCTCCTGCCTCGAGCCCCAGCCGGAAGCCTCTGCCTAGCAGGGGCTGCTTGAGGCTTCTGATCTGGGACTGCTCCTGCCTCCCTGCATGGAGGGAAATACAGATAAGAAGGATGGGGGGAGGGAGGCAGGGAAGGACCATGAGCAATTGCCTCAGTCCTCGGGGCCAGGCCAGGCTGGTTCCTGTGGTCCCAGTGCTGCAGCTGGGAACCACATTGTGCCAGAAGTCAGCCAGCAGGCAGGCGGGGGCAAGCAGGAAAATGGCTGCAGCAGGCAGGGGGGAAGGGGCAGCGTGCAGGTGCGTGGAACACAGCAACATGGCTGTCTCTGTGCTCTGCGCACCCGCTTGCTGCCCCTTTCCTCTGCCTGCTGCAGCTATTTCCCCACTTACCCCCCCACCCGCCACGCTCTGGCATCATGTGGTTCCCAGCTACAGTGCCTGGGACCACAGGACCAGCTGGGATGTGGTGTCTGAGTGGCTGGAGGGGCGGTGAAGCATCAGGACAAGGGCAGCAGTGGCAGATGGGGGCAAGTGGGCATGGGGGCAGCAGTGGAGAGCTGAGGCCAGGAGTGTGGAGCCTG